>NC_060162.1:28104106-28161038 GCF_021292245.1 Micropterus dolomieu | reverse complement strand
TGACCTTTTAGTCCCATACGCACCAGCACGTACCTTGAGATCCTCGGGCAGAGGTCTGTTGTCTGTTCCAGAGTCTCGACTGAAAACTAAAGGGGACAGAGCGTTTGCTGTCAGGGCCCCGAGGCTCTGGAACAGCCTGCCCGAGGAAATCAGGTCGGCTGAGTCAGTGAACTCTTTTAAGTCCCTTCTTAAAACATACTTTTATAGGAGAGCTTTTCCCGATCTTATTTGACTTTATTTTATCCCTTTTTATTTTATTGTATTTTACTAATTTTATATTAAATTTTCATGCTCTTATCTTTTTTTTTTGTATTATTCTTTACACTTGTTAAAGCACTTTGTAACTTGTTTTTGAAAAGTGCTCTACAAATAAGGATTATTATTATTATTATTATTATTAAATATAGAAGCAAATAAAAAAAAATTCCATGTCACATTTCTAAATTTAATGTCTACTTGTTTTTGGTGTGTTTAATGGCATATAAATGTATTTATTTAGTCATTCATGTATTTATTTTCCTCCATAGATTATTATATTATAGAATAACACTATTAGGTTTTTTTTGCAGGCTACTTCATAATAAATACATACTGTAGTTCCCTGGGAAGGCTGTTCCAAAGTTCAAGTTCAACTTTTATCTTTCTTGCAACAGTCAACAGTTTGTCAATAGATCTATCTTTCTTGTAGAAAGCACAGCAGTATAGGCTGGTACCAAGTTTTCTGTAAGTGTGAATGAATTTGTTTTCTTGAAAGAAATTGAAGAGGAAAGAGCTTTGTTTAAATCATTTTTTACTGCAGAGTTACGTATTGTGCATTCTTTGTGTGACAGTATAATAGATAGAGTAGTACATAGTCTGTGTTGACTTAGCAGGTATGATAGCTATCATAAGTCTGGACTCCAGTAAAATGACATTTTAACAGTGCTGATTGTTTATTTACGGTTTTGAATTGTGATCTGTTGAGGTATCTACCACAGAGACACAAAGATACATTTATAGTGTAAATCCACTATTTGCTGTGGTTGGCCTGGTGTGCTTACATGTAGCAGTTATTTAAACGTCAGAACTACTTAATGGCACAGTTCACAGTGACTGCTCACTATAATATAACTCTTTGTGTCAGCCTTTAATATCCCTACCTTAGGGCTGGACAATAAAACAATAACAATAATTATCGCAATATAGTTTTTTTTCAACAATATAACAAATGTTCAATAAATATTCAATAAATGTTTGATTTTATTCACTTGAATCACAAGTGATCACACGAATTAGGACTTAATTTTTTATTAAGATGGTTATTTTGTTGAGGAAAAAGGACTGAAAAAAAGCTTTTACTTAATTTGACTCATGTATATGTGTTGAAAAAGATTTTATTATAATTGTTTTGAATGTTCTACCTCAGATTTGTGAAGTGATCCACTGTTTGGCCTCAAGTGTTGACCATAAAGACGAGTTTAAACCACAATTAACCATCAGGTTTCTTCAGCTTTCTCTCAGTAGCAAAAATCAGCCTTTTAACTCAAAAGAAATAAAGGTTTGATACTTATCGTGATAATTATCGAATTCAAAAGATTTGAAACTTTTTATCGTGATAACATTTTTGGCCATATCGTCCAGCTCTACCCTACCTACACATTTACACTTAGACAAATTAAAGCATCTCTAAACAATATTTTTCATTATCACATGAATTATCATCATTCAGCAGAGGTTTTAGTTATCTGATCTGCATTTTTATTGTTTTGGTTAAGTCTCACTGACATCAGTGTTGTTTCTAGCAGCAATAGGCAGCTATTTTCAGGGAAAAGCTCTAAAACCACACTGTACACTTCCAGTCCTAGCTGGTGAACACATTTAACAGCTGAAAAGTAGAATATTTTTCTCAGGAGTTGGAAACAGAGCTAAGAAGAGAGACAGCCTATGCAAAAATTTGCTGGCCCCTTACTGACGGTAATTTAAGAGGTATTTAGGTTATTTACTTGAGTAAAAAATACTCAATTAAAAGCTAAAGTCCTGCATCCTAGTAGAGAAGAATTGCAAAATGTATTTAAATGATCAAATGTAAAAGTACTGGTTGGGTAGTCAAATGTCACCTGTGACTGATATATTATTATATGTGACATTATTAGATTGTTAAAACTGATGCATCAATGTTAAAGCAGCATTTTACTGTTCACTGTTGTGAGTTGGATCTACAGAAGTTTTTTCGATTTTGTATGCAGTAAGGTTGTTTCGTCCCGTGGTCCTGTGCTGCTCCAACTAGACACTGCTTTTGCATAAAGGGATCACAAGCCAAAAAAAAGCAAATGCAAATAGCCTCTTATCTTAATCTGAAAAAAATTAATTAAAATGTAGTGGAGTGGAAATAGAAAGTAGCATGAAATGGAAATTCTCAAGTACATTACTTGAGTAAATGTACTTGAGTAAAGTTACTTTCCCCTGCTGCCTACTGACCCCCAGCCTACCGACCCCCAACCTACCGTCCTGTTGCCTACATTTTCCCACTACATCCAGTGCAGCCAGTCCTCCTGTGCTGGAATAACACATCATTTGTTTATTGTTTGTGGTAATTTGATTAAACACACAAAACCTTATATGTAAAGTTCTATTGTGAAGCTCTTCAAACTACACTTACACAGGGTTCCTGTACAAGACATGGCTACAAAATGTGCTATTAAAGCAGGACACACTTCAGCTAATATTGTACTTTAGTGTTGAAATTCTCATACAAATTTGCAGTTAATGAAATTACCAAAAACAATTCACATGCAAGTGAACTTGGATCTTTCAGGACCCTTCAAGGCTATGGCACCCTGGGTAGTGTTTCGTAATCCAGCCTTGATCAGGTGGCCAGAAACACAACTCAGTCAGTGAATGCATGTTTAAAGCACTTGGGGCTTCTATGCCTTTCTGGCCCATTGATTGTATTCGCCTATTCCTTTAAAAAGGCAGGTTTGTGATGCACTTTTATGTACTGTATTTTTTCCCCGGGGCATTTAATGCCTTACTAGAGAGCTGTCAGATATGAGGGGAGAGAGATGGGAAATGACATGAAGCAAATGTCCCCTGGCGGCTGTGAATTGGAGCCCACCAACCTCTTGTCCCCATTTACAGGTTTTTCCAATGCAATACTGCAGTACTCGGGGTGGGGTCCATGGATGGAGCTTCCGGGATGTGCTGTTTTCAGGCTACGCTCCAGATGGGGGGATGTTCATGCCAGAGAGTGTGCCTGTCCTGAGCCCGGACACCCTTAAAGGCTGGAAGGGGCTGTCCTACACTAAACTGGTGGTGGAGGTCGCCTCCCTGTTCATCCCCACTCAGCTGGTCCCCAGAGAGGACCTGGAGGGTGAGCTGGTGAAATACAGTATTCACTGCTATCACAACGTAATTTGATATAAAGTGATGTTTGTAAAAGTACATATGATTAAAGTGACGAAAGTCTTTAAAGATTGAATGTTAACTAACCAAAGAAATAAAGCAGAGCAATTTGTCAAACCTATTCCATTACAGAGCTGCACAGCAAGAAATTGAATTCTTCTCTTTCATACTTTTTCCCTCTCCCAGTCCTAGTGGGTGGAGCCCTGTCTGGTTTCTCAGTCCCTGAGGTGGTGAGAATTGCCCGGCTGAAGGAGGGTCTGTTGGTCCTGGAGCTCTTTCATGGAGAGACCTTGGCCTTTAAGGATCTGGCTATGACATGCACGGTGCGCTTCCTTGACTACTTCCTGCAAAAAGAGAATCACAGAGCTACCGTTGTTGTAGGTAAGAACTAACACCACTAAGGTGATATGATAAAACTAAGGAAATTTGTTTGTTTGTTTGTTTGTTGCAGACATTTTTTTCTTGCAATTATAGCTGGGAGTATTACTGTTCTTTTTCCTTTGATTCCATGATTCTCAGGCTGTGATTCAACCTTGATTTGTAGTCAAGACCACCCAAACCGACATCAAGTCACTAACCAAAACCAGAGTGTATTAAGACCAAGTTAAGACCAGGACCAGTGCCCCACACTACACAACACGATATAATGTGGAACATGATCATAGGCACTTCTCAAATGACTCAAACAATAACTCAAACTCACAACTCAAAAAACTTCTGAAATCAAGCAGAACCATCTTTATTAAACACTCCATGTTTTACCATCCACCTATTGCAGTATAAATGTTTTGTGCAAGCATTAGATTTTATGTTTGACGCTTGTCTTCACACATTTGATCCTTCATATTTCATGAATAGAATTTACATTTTTAATTGAAGTGGCAGCGTTTTTCGGTCCCCTCTCTCAGCTGTCACATCTCTATGCTAGCTCTGATCAGGGGAATGAGGGAGTGGTACCATGGTAGCTGACGTAACTTTATGTGACCTGTTTCGTCATTTTTTGTCATAAGCAAAAATGTAACTTAGGAACACGTTCTCGCCACATGCCCTGTCCCCTCAGTCTCGGCCTTCCGATTAACGGGCAACCCGCTCTACCTCCTGAGCCACAGCCGTCAGTTAGGATGTTAACAAATAAATCAGACAATGCACAGGCAATTTAGTGATCCCACAGTGTAGTCTTGACTGGTCAATACTGCGCAAACTCTAAATGACTTCACCAGAGCAATTTTTATATTTTTACATTTTTGTTCCGTGGGAGGGAGTGGAGAAACGTTATCCATCTGTTTTAACAGTGCTCTCTGTGCACAAAGCCAGGGCCCTATTTCCCCATGACAATTGAGTATACAAGCTTGGTGTATGGGTAGAACTGAGCTTTTGTAAAATGATGACATAAGCTGTAGTAGTAACCAGTAACACAGGGACTTGGGCCCAAATAGGACTAGGTCGCAGAGCTGGTGCAGTTTAAAACCAAAGAATAAGTCCAGCAAAGGCAAATAAATCCATGGGAACAGGAAAAATCCAAAGTCAGCCTGGCAATGACCCTGATGAGAACCTGTGTCTTCATTAGGCTTCCACTGATGTAGAATAGGCCGAATGTCCCTGAACCATACTAGTGCAGTAGCAATTCTTTCAAATGCATTGCGGCTCGTTATCTAGAACAGAACTGATCTGATGCCACAATTGATAAGGTGACTTTTTGATGAATTTTTCAGTACCTTCTGAAAACTATGACAAATAACTGTTTCAACAATAAACCATTTTCTGATCTGACACTGCTATGATTGTGGTCATGGTTACAAGAAACAAACCTTAACTGTCTCCTTAATGTTCTCCTTAAAGTCTGCATTTGTTTGACTAATGCATCCACCCGACATCTTCCTACATGGAGTTTCTGGCTCTATAATACTACCACCTGACTTCCTCCTTTGACAAGAGTCAGAGCATAAGAGCAATTGCAGGTGCACACTGTTAAGAGCTTCCTAAGCTTGGATGTCTGTGGTGATGAATGGAATACTTTTTAAAGTAATATGCTTCATTTTAAAATATTAAAAAACAAAGTATAAATGTTATAAAGAAAACACACAATCGAAGTGTTTCATACTTGGGATTGTTAAGTATGAAAATGAAGCTTAATGTTCCATCAGAGGTTTCTTTCATGTCCTGATTCATGTTACTCAGTGGAGTTTAACAAGTAAACTTTGATGGATTTAGCTGCTCGTGCAGGGCAATGTTGTCCTTAACCACAAATTAAACCTCAAATTAATCAGTTCACAAGAATCAGTTGTGGATTTCATTCTGTAATTTCTTTACTAGACCCATGCACAGAAATGCACAGCAGTATACACACCATAGACTAAAAAGAAAAGAGAAGATGTAGAAACTGAAAACAAAAAATCAGGAAGTATGTGGCTGAAGATAAAGAGGCTTTACTTTGACATAGACAGTCATTACATTACAGTGATTATCATTCCATTTACTAGCACATTAATGCTCCCTAGAGGAAGCAAGAAGCTCCAAGGCTATACAAAGTATCATAGATAGTGTCATAGATGATAAATGTAATCTATTGGAATCAGTCCATTTGTGGTTTTCCTCTCCAGGTACATCAGGAGACACAGGTGGCTCAGCCATCCAGAGTGCAAAAGGTCTCTGTGGATTGGATGTGGTAGTGGTTTACCCCCGAGGACGCATCACTCCAGTCCAAGAGAAACACATGATAACCTGTTTGGAGGATAATGTCCATGTGTTTGCAGGTAATCCTAATGAGGCTAAATTAATAAAGGCTGTTATTATCCGAAAGCCTCAGTTTTATTCTTCTCAATCTTTTGAGTGTGTTTTACCTCTACCTCTGCATTTTGTAGCGGACGGCAGCTCAGATGACATAGACCAGCCTCTACGCCATCTTTTTTCTGACCAGGAGCTAGTCAAGTCTCATGGCCTAATGAGCCTTAACTCAGTCAACTGGTCTAGAGTCATGATCCAGCTCGCCCACTTCATCTATGCTTACCTGGAGCTCAGTGATCTGGAGCAGGCTGACTTAGACATGCCTGAGCTGGAGGTGGTGGTGCCTACTGGAGGGGCGGGAAACATTGCAGGTTGGTTCAGTTGATTACTGTTGGTGGGGGATTGAATGAATTATGACTAACCCAGAAATCCATCTTGAATTAATAAATATTCGAGTATTCGAGTAATATTGAGTATTTTGCACACTTGTATGCCTGTGCTTAAATGGCATTATTTCTATTACTTTTATGTTAGTACTTGAGTTTTGGCAGTTTGTCCTTTGTTTCTTGTAAATTTCTGGGATAAATAAAGCGTCTATCTGAACAGCCACATGATGCAGCATTTAATATGGATGCCTGCAAATCTGGCTCCAGGTGACTAGTTTTCAAATTAGTCAATTATGTTCTCCATTGCTTCAATTATTTTATAAAGTTGAGGAATGGCGGACTCACAAAAGAATGTCCCAGCAAAGGTGCATGAAAAAAGGATTTTAAGGTGAACATCCAAGCCCCCTCACTTGCATCTCTGTGCCTGGAGTGAAATAATAACTAGAATAGAGAAATAAATAACAGGATGACATTAAACATTCTATGGACTTAAAGTGCAGACTATTTGTGTATATTCTCAAGGAGAACATTCTCTCTAGTCCCACGCTTCTGAACGTTTCACCTGTGGTTGGGATGTTAGCAGTTATTTCTAAACTCAAAATGAACTTGTAGTTTTCCCTGGAGTCACCCGACAACGCTGAGGCTAGCAACCAGCTGGCTAGTTTCCAGTCTGCAAGCACCCAACCTGCTAGTAATCAGACAGTTAGCATCCAGGCTTCTAACCACTAGACTTCACCCCGTCCTGTTATCCATCAGCCTTCATCCCAGCTTGCTGGCCACCAGCCTTCACTTCGATTAGGCTCGGGGTCATCAGTCTTGAGCCATCCTGTCCTGATTCAACCCCCTGGAAAGCTCCAGTCCGATTCATGGTGCGTTCCATTTGACATGAGAAGTCGGAATTTCCTAGTTTCAACGGAAACGCACCCTCAAGTCTATATTTCCAACTTGGAAAGTCAGGAGAATCCCTAGCTTAAAATCCAAAATGGCTGCTCCCGGAATCAACAGTAGTGAAAGCTTTAGTAACCTACTGTTTATTGTACATCTGTCTTATTTGTGTCTCAGTCCTGTCCAACTTATATCCGTAGACATTAGACATGCTACGATGTTTGTATGTGCAAAATACTGCGTAATGTGTTGTTATCAGCTGTTTTTTCCAAAAATGGCCAGAGGCATCAATCTTGGTTTTCCGACTCTGTTACTGGAATGCCTTCAACTTGGGTGTGATGTCATTCCCAGCGCCGACTTCCGAGATAAATGGAATGCTCCATCAGTCCCAGTTCCTGAATGTTTTAGAGACTCCTGGCTTCTTTTTTGTTGGGCCTTGTTTTGGAGCCACAGAGCACCCAAACAGTTAGCCTCCAGCCAGATAGCCTTGCGGCTAGTCTTGTACCAGCCAGTTACCTGCTGGATCTTGCCCTGGAGACACCTCTAGTGAAGCCCTCCAGAAGGAGGACTGGCTCTCGCCATTGTCGTGCCTCTCCATTGCCCAGCGCCCAATAGTCTTTGTTGCCCAGTACCACATAGTCATTGCTGCTCAGCTCCTTATCTTCATCGCTGCCTAACTCCTCGTCCTCGCTACTGCCCAGAATAAGCTCTAGAGACTTTGCCAGCCAGTTTTACTGAGATACAGATACTTTGCTGTCCAGTCCCCCAGAGGTTTAGCTGAGTAGTGCTCCAGAGACTGTGTTGTTCAGTACCAGTTCTGCCTGCTTTTCCTTCGGCCGCTCCGGGCTCTCTGTTGGCAGCCCGGCCAACTGCTACTGGTTTCACGTCGCTGACCGGGCCGACTCCTGCTCCTCATGTCCAGTCGGTTGACTGGACTCCTGTCCCTGCTGAAGTGCAAATGACTCCAGCTCCTGTGCTGCAACAATCCCCTGAGCGAGAACTTCAACAGTCCCGGCCTCCAGAGGGTTTCTGCCTTTGCCTTTTGGTTGCCCTTCAGACCTGCTCGGTCCTTCAGTTCTGCCTCCAGGCCACTGGAGTCCTACCTTTAGGCCACTGGTCTGAAGTCTCCTGCTCCACCCTGTCCAGCTCTCGGGACGCCCACCTGAGAGCCTTCAATCCTTTATTTGACAAAATGTAATGTGTGAGAAATTCCCATCACAAATTAATATTATTATTATTATTATTACGTTATTATATATGAAGGTTTTTAGTTGACAGAAAAACAAGCAAATCTTCACATTTGTGAAGGTGAAAGCTGATAATCTCAAATCGGCTAATAATTTTGTTTATCAGTCATCAGAATTGAGCAACCAAGTAACTAAGACTAATTGTGTCGGCATTCATTTCTGAAAGTTAATTCCCATGTAGTAATAGATTTACAACCAGTTACTTCTGTCTAGTCATTGGTCTGTGTAATTGAATGCAGTCATTAATCATTTTGGTAGCAAAGGTATCAAACTTTCAGAAACATGCTTCTACCTTTACAAAAGACTTATGAGAATGTTTATTCCTCTTTCCCTCCTGTCTCTCTGTGTCCCAGCTGGCTACATTGTAAAGCAGATGGGACTGCCCCTGAAGCTGGTGGCCATGGTGAATTCTAATGACATAGTGCACAGGATGGTAACCACTGGTGACTTTTCCATGGCAGCTAATGTCACACAAACCTTGGCACCTGCCATAGACATCCAGGTAACAGTTACACAGCCTGTACTGATAACTGCTCATATTAATGAGAATTTTAGACATGTCAGCCTTAAGATTACCTTTGATAAGATCATGTATCTTTATCCATTACTGTCTATTTCTCTGTATCAGGTCACAACTGGATTTACTCCAGACCT
This sequence comes from Micropterus dolomieu, assembly GCF_021292245.1. NCBI lineage: Eukaryota > Metazoa > Chordata > Actinopteri > Centrarchiformes > Centrarchidae > Micropterus > Micropterus dolomieu. The sequence continues at coordinate 28,151,761 of NC_060162.1, read as the reverse complement.
TTATTTTGTACAAAACTTACTGTACAACCCGTAATTTGTGGTTTTAGGAACAGTTGTAAACTTTAACTATAGCTGCACTTATACTTTAAAGGCACTGCATTAAAGGCTCACAGCTTAGCTTCGGAGCCTACACATGAAGCCTGACGTGTGCCTCCTCAAAAATGTAACTACACATTGGGACTCTTCAGCCCCAGAGATACCATGTGGGGTCCACAAGAATTGTGACTTGCCATCTGGCTTTCTTATTAGATTATTTGATAGTGAAGACAACATTTAAGAAGTTGAAGACAGAGTCAGTAGTCTTTTCCATTCATGACCATCGTCAGAACGAATGAATATATAATATGTGTATAGTCATGCGTATACCTACGGCATGCATTCACAACAGTTCACAATAACTATTCCTAGTACTACCAGTAGTGGGGCTTAAATGGGGCTGTGGCTCAGGAGGTAGAGCGGGTTGGCCGTTAATCGGAAGGTTGGCGGTTCAATCCCTGGCTCCCCCTGCGTGTCGAAGTGTCCTTGGGACAAGATACTGAACCCCGAATTGCCCCTGGCGGCTATTCCGCCAGTGTATGAGTGAGTGTGAATGTTAGTTTCTGTTTGAGCACTTAGGCTCAGTGTATGAATGTGTGTGACTGGTGAATGCAGATGTAGTGTAAAAGCGCTTTGAGTGGTCGAAAAGACTAGAAAGGCGCTATACAAGTACGGAGCATTTACATTTTGCATTTAAATGTTATGTTTGGTTTGAGGGTTCATCCCCGCAGGCAGATGTCAGCAAATTTAATGGCAATTTCACTATAATTTATCTGCGAAATGTCCAAATATAGACCCGTGGGCAAGTAAATCTCAGTGTTTAACAGGAAAGGGTTTAACATCTGAGGAACACAAATCTGATCAGTAACATACTGCACAATTAGCACAATGGGTTTTGATATCGCTAGTGCAAATTTTGGTCCAATGGTGGCACTAGAGGAAATACCAGTTGGTCATCCTAAGACATTAGGATTCATCCTCTGGGGACAAGGAATTCCCATACATAAAAGTTATATTGACATGTTTGGTCATTCAGGATGCTGTGTCACACTCCCGGATTTTTGGCTTATAGGATCCATACAACATGGAGCGTGTGTTCTGGCTACTGCTGGGCAAAGACGGAGCTTCAGTGAAGAACATGATGGAGGAGTTTCAACGATCACGTAGACAATCTCTGCCTGAGAACCACCGCAATCTGGTACCAACCATTCAACATTTACTGCATCATTCCAGGCATGCCCCGCCAATTCTACATTTTAACCTACATTCACCCTAATAATTTTATGATCTTTCCCTCTGTGTTACTTCTAGTTGTCACAAGTTTTATCAACTGGAACAGTGTCTGATGAAGGGATCCTGGATACCATGAGACGATGCTGGGAGGAAAACCAGTATGTGCTGTGTCCACACACTGCTGTGGCTGTATGGCACCACTACCACTGTCCTCACAGCCCAAGGCTCCACAGGTCAAACATACTGTATTCATCTATTTAGCCATACACACACATTTCTCAGGTTGTCTACAGCCTTAAGGAGAAAATAAAGCTGATGACATCACTTTAAGGGGTAAAGATTGTGTACATTCAAAAATGTCCAACTTGACAGAAATAGAAATTCAGTCAAATATGATGCCTCATAGAAAAAGATTTATGCTTGCAGTTGTCTTCAGTCTCAGCTGAAATTGAGATAACCAAAACAACAACTGCTGCTCCAGAGGCGTATTTTAGTAAGTAGAAGTAGTTTTACTCTGAAGCTGAAAGAGAACAAGCGCAAAGAACCAGAAGAAGAAAAGAGCTTTTCTGAAAAGTTTCAAAACGCAACTAATCATAAAATATTTTAGACCAATCCCAAAACAGTCACACACCAGTGACTGGTGTGCATACAAGAGTCTGCAGTCATGTTGTGAGGCAATACTTAGCTAAATGCTAACGTCAGCATGGAACCATGATCACAGTGCTTACCATCGTCAACTTAATTCTGTGTTACCATGCTAGCAAATGCTCATTAGCTCTAAATACAACTGAAAATAAGACTCAAACTGACTCAAATAAACTGGAAGTGTCCTTTAACTTCTGCCTCAAGTATACAACTGCCTTAACACTATAACCTGCCAGATCTGACCATTCCCTCACCACTTACTGTGCCCCCAAACATCACTTCTTTGATTTGGTATCCAGTGGTCTCTCTCCATGTCCAAGACAAAAGTGTTTCCATCTACACCTTCCTCATCTACACCTGACAAAATGTGCCTTTACTCAGCTTCTCTAGGTCTTATCCAGTTTTCGAAGTAATTACTAAAACTCTTATTGCAGGTGTTACGTTGCAACAGCATCTCCAGCCAAGTTTCAGGCAGCAGTGCAGAGAGCTGGTCTGACCTTTGACCTACCTGAGGCAGTGCTGGCACTGGACAAGTTGGCCACCCGTTACCAGAACCTGGAGCGGAGCCTGAACTGGTGCAAAGACTGGGAGGACAAACTGAAAGAGAAGATCCAGTATGTGAGTTCAGTCAGGAAAAACAGGGAGAAGTGCTACAGCTGATTATGAAAGATGTAAAATCGGGTTTTACTTCAGAAATGCTGATTGAACATTAATTTGTATATGGATGAGGTCAGGTGAGTCTGGCAGCTTGTCCTTGATCTATGCACTTCCTTATCTGGATGTAGTAAGGTATGTTGATGGAAAAGGCCTCTTCTTCCCTCTTTGATGAACTTGGTCCGTAGTGTCATGCAACTTATCTTTGTTTGTACAGTGATGTAACACACCACAAACCAATCACTTATTCCTTCCACAACTTTGATACAAATGTAAGTTCATGCTGAAGAATAAAATCAGACAGTTTTCTATGACTTTGTATCGAAAATAATAAAATGTATTTTCTAAAGAGTTTAAACGTCTCACCACAAATTTGCCAAATACCACTTTAAAAGTGGAGTTTCTGTAACTGACATTTACCCTTCAGGAATACAGCTTGTATATTGTAGCTACAGTATAGTTACCATGAGCGCATCAGAACAGTAAGGTATCTGAAACCATCACAGACATGCTAAAGATGTTTTAGACATTTGTATTTACCCACTTTATCTTAAAAGTCAGTGGGTGTATGCAGGTTTAGCCTATTAGTTCTGTTTCATTTGTCAGTCCGACCACATCCATGTAAAGACATGCAGCAGCAAAATGAGCTGTAGTTTCTCTCGGGTGCAGGACATGACAGAGATAACGTGCATTTCTGTTTTGTTAAATGCTAAAATGCTCAGAGACTTCTGTTGCTCTTTAAAGCCTGGGCTCTAGCTCTCTAATCAAATGGTCACTAAACAATGGTTAATTTCTTTTGATGTGCCCCAGTAAGCCATGGCAGTGAAATGCACAATAGCTGGGCCCTGAAACCAGCAAAAGGAAATGGAATGATGCTATTAGATCTCTTCCTTATTAAAAGTAGCAATATAACACTGTAGAAATACTCCTTAATTAAAAACAATGCTTTTAATTATCAGCAAAATATAGTCATTATGCAGCAGAATGGCCTTTTTCAGGTCTTTATATACTGATGGGTAGTTTAATATCTAACTGTGCACCATAACATGCAACCACAAGCTGACAATATGCTTAACATTTAAATATTAACTAGCTGTCAAATATACACCATTTCCCTCTGAAACGGCAGAGAATAAAGCAACATGAAATGGAAATACTCAAGTGAAGTACAAGTGCCTCAGAATTGTACTTAAGTTCAGTACTTGGCTTTCCACCACAGCTTATATAAATGTTAATTACACCTGTGCTTATTCTAAAATGTCTGCTGTGAATAGTGTCTGAATTATACTGTAATTACATGAATAATAATGCAAATATAACAATGCAAAAGCAAGTCTATGTATGTAAGTGATTTGGACAAAAGTAGGCCCACTGATTTAAAGGACATTTGCTTAAAAGTTGGACTGCCACTACTGCTGAGAAGGTGTGTTAATTATTAAATACATTTGTCTGCAGTTTTGGTGAAGAGACTATCCTATGATCAAACTACCAGTAGGACTTTAAACTTGGTGGGTTTGCTGTCAGATGATGCTCTGCTGGGGGCGAGAGGGAGAACCACAGTGGACAGTGCGTAGTCTCTCGAGACGCAAACAGGTCCACGTCTATTGGAATATAATTCTTCAATTCATTATTTTGTATTATTTATGTATTTACCTTAACTTTTTATATGATAATGTAAAGTCTATGCTAGGTAATTTAACTAATGTGTGCTAACTGGTTTCTTCCTTGGGGTGGCGCCTGACAGTACACTGTAGGTTCTACTCATAGACTGTATATAAAAAGGTTCTACTGGTTGTACTGACTGGCAGCGCAGCATCATATCCATGATGCAAGAAACTGATATTGGTTTTACAGTAGCTTAGTTAACGTTAGCTTAAGAGCAGTGTGACGTTTTACTTAGATTATAATAGATTGAATAAACTAAAAGCTAACTGTATTGTAATCATATTTTAGCTATTTTGTTCCAGTACAAACAAGTGTCCGAGTAATGGACAAAGTAATTAAATAATTAAATAAATTGACACTGTATAATGAAAAGAAAGAAAAAAATTCTATAACGAGTTTTTCACGAGGTGAATAGACGTGTATAGCGAGCGTCTTATCCGGTGGTCGTCGGAAGAACATCAGTTAACCATTGACCGCGGATCCCAAAACACATTCTGTGTTTTCCGAGGAGCTCTGAATGTAGCACAAGGTTTGACAGCTAGACGGCCAAACATGGCGGCTGCTAGCTAGACAACTAGTCAACACCTTCTGCTTTTATTATTACTGTCGGCAGTCAGGATATAACCAGGCCCGGTGGGGATTCACAGAAAGACACTGTGAAGGACTGTCGCCCATTTTTTCGCCTTTCCTGCTTTTTATCCAGCCGTCGTCCGGTATGTGAAGGCGGGTTGTGAGCCACAGTAACGATACACTCCAGACAGGAGTGAGCTGGCACAACAACAGGGAGGACTGAGGGCGGACGCTTTCTGTGTGGTTTCTTCACCTCTGCCGAAATGTTTCACAGGTAAGACATGGTATTCGTGTAACTTACTGGCTGCGTGTTTCTGCGTTGTTTAATTACGCCTGTGTGACTGTCATATGACACGTTGCTGGCAGAATTGTAATGGCACCCAGAGATAAAAATTTAGGAGGGAGAACCTAACGTTAGATGTTGTGATAAAAGACAAGGGTATTAACGTTAACATTAGCGAGCTCAGGTGTCCTCCTTTCTATGGGGACTTAGTTATGACATACAGCCATACCATGGATCCAATATTCTGGCCCATACGCTTATTTGCTAAGATTTGCTCTCATGGTAATCTGCTTTTAACAAAAAAAGCTAATCATCAAGTCCCTCTGTAGTAAATGACTGTATCTAAGATAGCATTATGATAAAATACTTTTGTTTTAAATAAAAAATAAACATTGAGCTATTGTGCTGAAGCTACAGCTTTGTTTTGTCTGTAGTGACCTGTACGCAAACTGGAATTAACGTTACAGCATCACCTATTGGCGATCCATAGAAGATAATCTCCTTAATTTAATATTCCTACGACTGAATACTCTCAACCTAAAATGTACATTATACGTTTGACAAAGGCACTGTATTGGTATCCAAAGAGTGGTATAACTAACATTACTAATGCATTATGAACTTAGGTCCCAGGAAATCAGTGGGCTCTTTCAGCAAAATAGGAGAAGTTTGGAAGCAAGACTTTTCATTGGACTTGCCTTTGTGATGATGCTGGGCAATTTCTCTATTTTCTGTTAATTCACTAATTGAGAAAATAATCGACAAAATTATCAATAGTGAAATTAATCAGGCCTATTATAGAAGTTAGATAGAAGGTGTTTCTGAACAAGGAGAAATTAGTTGAAGTTCATCACCTAGCTAATACCATCCTTACAGGCGCGTGGTGGTCATAGCATCATGACCACCAAAATGATGGTCAGGATTTTAGGGATTATGACAAGAGACAAGAACAGAGAAATGCTTGATTAAAAACCTGCTTCATGGTGTATACAAACTAACCTTACACAGTTTGTATACAAACTATCCTTATGCTGTGACATCAGAATAAATCTGTCCTGCCCTGTCCAGTCCAGTCCTGAACCCCAATGATGTTTTACTGCCAGTATAGCAAATATTGCTTCATATTGTACTATGCATACTAACATAATGTGGATTTATTATTTTCTCTGTATCCTTTTACATTCAGAACACACTTGGCATCTTAAAAGCTGCATACCTGTTTGTAGATCAGGTCTGACTTATTGACATGTGGCTTATTGTTTCCTGCTGGATTACTGCTGTGATAGCACTTCTACCATGTGTCTGTACATTGTTAATAATGACCAGCCTGCAGAGCTGTCTGGTGACCTGCTGCTGTTACTCTGCTATTTAACGTTATTTGTTATTTGCCATTTATTGTCCATCTATTCACAGTGCCTGTGTAACTGAATACTTCATGACTTTCATCATACACTGGCTCAGAGCACACACTCCTTATATCTCCTGTTGAACTAGGGATGGGTTTGGTTAGGGACCTTTTGATAACTGATTCAGTACCTACATTTTTGTGATACTTTTTTTAATCACATAGCTTGCTTTGAGAAATACAAACATGTTTTTCTCTAAAAACCTTTCTTTTGTGCCAAAATGAAAGTCTGAAATGTTATGTGGGCTTTTAAACACAAGCAGCTGTAAAAGGACTAAATCTGAAGCTATCAGATCTGACCAGACGTTCATTATGTAACAGTTGATACTCAATGCTACGGACACAAAACTGTATTTAGGTGTGTGTGCAGCTTCACTGTCTTCCATGCTGCAGAAATCTGTGCAGTCACTCAGTCAGTTTGAAAAATTGTAAATGTTCACATTTACAGCCCATCATAAACATTTCTAAACAACTTTTTGCCTTGTCCTTTGCTCAGTTGCTACATTTCGGCTCATTAAGGCCAGTCTGCTCATCTCTTTTTGCATTCTGTTAACGGTTTGCTCTGATATTATAAAAAAACTACTTTTGTTTGATGAGGTAGTAAAATCATTCTGCTCTGTTGCATTAAAATGTATTATCCAGATTGTTGTAGGAATGACCAGAACAGGTCAATTCTTCAGACGTTCAGGGCGTTTCCATGTTCAGTCTCTGCTAATCACGTAAGTGAGAGAACAAATGGCAAGGTTTTAACTTGAACATTTTTAAACATTTAATTAATTCAATTGATTTAAAAATAAAAAATCTTTCAATAGGTTGACTAATCATATCAGCTCTACTGCTATCTGTAGCTAACATTATGGATCACGTGACATGATAATACCTTTCAGTCACATCATTGTAATCTTCTCAAGCTCTGCTTACGCTTTGTAAATTGGAATGTTGGGCAACGTGATGATCTTGTTCTGTCTGACCAACAGTCCAAAACCCCAAACTTATTCACTTTGCCATCACATAAGACCAAGAAGAGCAGCAACAACTCTCAGTTAAGAACTAGGAGATGTTTGACAGGTAACTAGGGCTGAACAATGAATCGCAATTTTGTTGTAAATTTGATCATTCCCCCTAAAATTGCAAATCATATCGCAAGTGCAATGTCAGTCAAAATAATCGCAAGTAGATTATTTTTTTTTAAATTGTTCAGCCCTACAGGCAACTTAAGTGATAAATCTATTATGAAACCTGTTGCTGATTAATCAGCGCTTTCAAACTGCCCACTTGTCCTGGATTATTACGCCAATATGCCTGTGAACGGTAACGCCCGGATTTGATCGGCCTAAAACTATTATGATAAAAAAAGATTTAACAAATATGATTAGTAAATGTTTTTTCACTCCCTTTTCCTCAACAAAATAAATATTTTAACAGAAAATATATATTGAACATTTATTATATTGTTATTGAGGAAAATTATATTGCGATAATTATTATTATTGTTTTATTGCCGTCCCCATGTTGTGATACCAGTCGCGGTCTTTTTTTAACAGTCTAACTCTGAAAGTCCACTGACTCCGGCTGCACAACGGTTTTGTTAGGTCCCCAGCCCGGCGTCAACGTCCACGGGAAGTATCTCAGTATCTTGTTGTTTATTTGTCATTTTTGTGCTTCTACTACCTTCTCCACAGCTCTCTCTTACCCTGTTTTGTTCCGTCAGCTTCAGGGAGCATTTCAGAATCAGAGCATTTTGCCTGCCTGATTTTGCTGCCATGTTTAGATTTTATTGATTCGGTAATTAGTGCTTGCATTTGTGCTTCTACTAAGATTAAGTAGGCTACCTAGTTAAATGGTTTCCCTTTTTGTCTGTTTTCACAGTGTTTATTGTTGTTTTACGATCGGGAATCTGCACAGGGTATTTCATATTGAAAATTGACCGGATGAGCTCCGGCAGCCTGCGGGGTTATGTTGCAATATTTTGTTCAGTATGAATGAGCGAATGCGGCATATTGACGTACATTCTTTCTGCGTTTATTGTGGGATCTCTGTGTGAAAGTGGCTTATAATACATTATTTCAACAATGAATATAATAATTCAATTAAAATATGAATTATAGGCCTACCATTTATAACAGTGTATCCATCCCTTTAATATCTGATTGTTGCAAATAAGTGAGAATGACTGCTTGAGGGCAGTAGCAGATTTATGGCATTGCTGTATCAGTGTGCGATGAAGTATCTTTGTTACTGGATTAGCCAAAAAGACTGTCCTGCTTCCAGGAAATATACTAACTATATAACAAAACAGATCAACATCATGACATGATATAACATTACATACCCAAATATTATGCCCATAATTCCCATGGCTAGTTGATGGCCAACCAGTGAAGTAGAGGCTAGACACTATGTTTGAAGTAGTGACTCTATTTTCATCAGCTTTTCTGTCTTCCCTAAGGAGCCTGCAAGCCTTCCTCTGTAAACAGATCGGGCCTATTGCAGCTGTCCAACACACACACACACAAACCCACACTCCCAGTGGCATCTGGGTGGACACAAGCATTCCACAGTTAAATACCAAACATGCTACAGGTTCCTATGTAGGGCCTGTTTGAGGGAAGAGTAGAGACAGTAAGTACTGTGACCCCTGATATCGACTTTACTATGATGTGGTGATACTAGGACCTTCAATAAAATTCACTTGTGAATTTTCCTTGCTTTTTCTTCTTCCCAGCTGCCACTGTGTGACAGAGTGCCTCCTCTGACTGTACTGTCAGCTGAATGCCAAAGGTCATCTGGCACTGCAGGCAACTCATAACTTCAGAATCATTCCAAGTCTTGCTGAAAGCATTCAGTAAAGAAGTGTGTCTGATACACTACTGGTCTAACTCCCCTGACTCGTTCCTTTGCTTCGTGTGACCATCAGTCATTATTGTTTTGCCTCTCTGCAGGTAATCTCCGGCGTCTCCGTGATCCAGCCCCTCACCCCCCCTGCTGATGATGTCATCACCACCAGCAAAGCCCTCCGACACCTCCCTCTCCGCTGCGTCCCGGCTGCCACCTTCTACGGCCCTGGACTCCCTGTCCGTGTCTTCCTTGCTGTCCGGGGATTTAGATGATGAAGGGGATGGAGGAAGAGGAGGAGGGGAGGAGGAAGGGCTGGGAGACCTAGAAGTGAACCCATATGATGGTTTGCCCTTTTCTTCGCGCTACTACGCCCTGCTGGAGGAGAGACAGCAGTTTCCCATATGGGGGCTCAGGCAGAGTCTACTGGAGCACATGGAGAGCCACAGCATGGTGCTGCTCAGTGCACCCAGTGGAGCTGGAAAAAGCACCCAGGTAACCAGGAACCACAAGGGCCACAGGTTAAAATAACATGCCATGTATGTAATCACCTTGATTCATTCAGGAGATATTCTTAAACTGACAGTGTTGCAATTATAGAAGCTGAAGAAAACACATGGGGAAAAAAGGTGATGTCAACAGTAATACTTTGACCGGGGGAAATACACAGCAAATACATAAAACAATACAACAAAAGATTCTATAGGACAAAACTGATGACCACGCTTATAATTAATAATAAACACTGAATGGTAGTATTCAAATCTTATGTAAAAGAAAAAAAATCCATGATGTAAAATATTCTCCATTACAAGCAAAAGTCCTTTTGTAAAGATACGTCTATTTTGTATACAGTTCGGTAGCTAATATTTAAAAATGCATCAAATACTTGAAACTGATCACATGTTCTACTGTCCATGTCGACAAAGTACCGAGCTATAGCTATCAAATACATGTAATGGAGTAAAAAGTAAGTACAAATACCTCAGAACTGTACTTAAGTGAAGCACAAAGCAAGAAAAATACACTTAGTAACATTCCACATATCTCCAGTAAGCAGTCACAATGTGAAAACTAAAATAAACCTTGTTAGCTCATTCTCCAGCATCGCAGATGAATTTGTGATGTATCTCTCCGTGTGTGCACCGTGAGGTGCGTTTTTTATGTTATGTGTTGACAAGGTGGTGAAGGTGTTTTCTTCATTTGCTTGTGTTTGTCTATTAGCTTGTGTTTTCTTAAACTGCCGTGTGTAGAGCTTTCTTGATGAAGTGTTTGCAGAATGGAAGCAGTGTGAGATGTTAGCATGCCACAGAAACCTAATGGGTTGATCTCTTTTTTATTTTTATAAAGACCAGTCATATGTTGATTTCATTAAAAAATACTGGCCAACATATTGGATAAATATGAGCATAAACGGTGTCTAAGCCCATTCACTGCTCTGTTTATAGTAGTTGTGTCATTTTGTGTCAGGCCTTGCCTTGTGACTGCCTGCTTATCGTTCCACCTGCTCCTCAGCTCCCCTCCCCTCAGGCAGCGTTTCAGTAGAGTTACACTGTTCTGCTGTAAGCTGAACTCTCATTTAATCATGAAACACTCTGGGCTCCCTTCTCCAGTGCCTTCTTCTCAGCACAGTTTAGGCCACTGTAGACCCTTTCTCCTTTGTTTTTTACCTGCTGCTGCATCTTTGTGATTCTGGTGACACTTATATGTACTTATTACAGCTGTTAGGGCACTTTGACCTTTGCACCTGGTGCTGTTGTAATGCTGAATTTAATGTCAGTCAGTTCTGCTATCTTCACTCTCAGTTAAAGGGCAACTGGTGTCTTACTCAGAATGGAATTCAAAAGTAATATTTCAGAATAAAGATATGAAACCATGGAACCTGAAGCCACAGAGATTACATTTCCATACAGGTCTGAATATTAGACACAGTTTGTGTCCTTTGTTCTTCCATAAAGTGATCGCAAGTCTTCCTGGGTTTGTTTGTTGGGTGTTTGTTTGAGAATTCAGCGTGCACTTTTACTTTCCTCATCAGTAGGTCTAATTCAGGCTTTGATTAAATATTTATTCAAGTCCATTGCAGGGCTGTCCATGGATGGCACTTCAGTTGTGTGTTAATTTATTACTGGAACATATACACACCCACAGTACTGTAAGGCCTAGTGGATAAACACGTGGAACAGACGGCTGATGGTTGTGGATCCAGTCCGCAACACAAAGCCTGTCTGAATCTTCTTGAAGAGGTTTTTAAGATCATACACTATTTTTGAGGAAGAAGCCCATAGTGAACTTCATTTATTGCCACATGTTGGATGATAGGTTTGTTTTTTTCTCTCTAGGTGTTGTAGCTGCAAGATTACATTTGTAGGGTTTAAAGTTACCATGTAGACTTTTAGTTGTGGAATTATGTTATACTGACAGCTGGTCAAATAACTCTGCCTTATGTGAAAAGATCACTCATAGTAATGAACACACAGAGAATGATCTCCTCTACAGAGCGTTAGAGCTTATTTTAGCTCGTCATTTTGCTGGGACAAAACTCTGCTGTTTTTGGTTCAGTCTCAGCGCTCTCATCAACGTATTTTCATATATTTCCCTCCGAGTCAGAAAGAGAGTGAATAATGAACTTTCATTTATCAGGTGGACACAAACACGGCTCCATGAATGCTAATGCTGCTCTGTGTCTGTGTCAAGCTAACATGTTAGCCGTAACAACTGGTTTTTGTGGAGTTCTTCTGCCCCCAAGTGGCCAAAAACTAATTTAATGCAGCAAAATATCTTTAAGCAAATTGTATTCATAGTTTGGAGTCCTCATTTGGTGTGAGGCATTTGTGCAGTGGATGGACTGAACTGAACAATATTTTTTTGTCTGTGGAGTCTTGGACTTGTCCATATTCTCCTAGTGTGAGCTGGACTGTAGACGTCCACCTCCAGCTGCCACTGAAAGCTGAACATTGTAAGAAGTAAGAAGGAAAGTAGGAAAAGTGCTCCACCTTCATTATTATCTAAGGTGTAAAAACTGTGTATTATCACTCCCTGTCCTCAGTATTATATTACTACTTCCTCCTCCTGTTGACCCCTGTCTTTCTTCTCTTCTTCCTCGTGTCCTCCCTGCAGGTGCCACAGTGGTGTGTGGAGTATGCTTTGTCCTATGAGTTTTGTCAGGGCCTGGTGTGCTGTTCCCAGCCCTATTCAGTGGCAGCGGTGAGTCTGGCCCTTCGTGTGGCTGATGAGATGGACCTCAGCCTGGGTCTGGAGGTGGGCTACAGGGTTTCTCATGATGACAGCTGTACAGCCGACACCCTGCTCAGGTTAGGATGCATAGATAATTAACATCTTGTTATTTTCCCCAGAACTAGGTACTCATTTTCAGTTGCAGCTACCAACAACAAAATGGTAATCATTGTTTTCCCTATAATCAGTCACAAAGGAGGTAACTGAGTTTTCCAGATTTATTAATATGGAAGAGAAGTGTTTATTAATTAAGTCATGTGATTCCAACGCTGTTAACTCTCCGATGGCCTTACCCTTACTGTGTGAAATCAAAACAGAGTCAAAATCACATAAATATGAAACATTTTAAAAGATGAAAACATAAAGTCATACTACTTCATCTGACTGGTGGGAGCAGTAACACAACAGTTATTTGTTGCATTCAAACACAAGGAGAGCGTTTCCTCTGTACTAATGTGGACACTGCTTTTAGCTGCACTGCGCCTCTGTGATCAGAGTGAAGTGATCAATACTGTTATTGAGCGTAAATTTAGTTTTGCTGAATCATTATTACCAGTACCGGCAGTATCAGCCTAGATTTACCTCATTAGTGGTTGTATTTCTTTTTTTTTTTTAAACATACTGATTTAATCATTTCAACATATATCCAAAGGATTTATTTTCATTTTGACAACAGTTTATCATAACTGTGTATTCCATGGCAATATTCATAAAGCTTCATATTTAACAAACAGACATGAGAGTTGTATCCATCCTCACAGCAAGAAAGCAAATGAAGTGTATTTCTCAAAATGTCAAACTATTCATTTGAACATAAACAGACTTTTCAGTGATTGGTTGAGCAGGCTTTTAAAAAAACAAAGTTATTGGACTTTTTATGAGTATTCATTTACATAATTCTGCTCAGTATGCTCTGAAACTAAACGGCATCAAAAGAATCAGATAAATTAGCTTTGAAAACCGGCCTCATTTTTCTGCTTTTAACTTAAGCAGACTTAAGGCCTGCTTCTAAAAACTCATGCCCCCTGGAGATACTTTGGACATAACATATGGGAACTGACAGCAGAGGTGGCTTAAACAGGTTGAGAAAAGTAAACCACATTTTTCATCAAGATATTCTCTATAACAGCCACATTGTGGAGAAACTCGTGAAACGAGTCATTCATTGCTTTATGTTCTGAGCCCACTGCTGATCTGTGTCACATGTGATGGTCTTCTCCTACCTGGGTGTAATGTAGATGGCTTCATTGGATTTCACCAGTTTTGTATGCTAATGTTACATGGTCTTTCTTGTGCTCACAGCCACACCTTGCCTCCTTGTACTCTGCCCTCTACAGTGGTGGCAGAGGAGGTGTAGCAGTGTAATTACTGAAAATTGATCCATGTGTCCTTTCCTGCCTTCTCAAATGATTATATAAATAAATGTACGGCCATAAAAGTATTTTTCCAGCCATTTAGTGTGTCACTTCACGTCTGTTGTGTTATGTGTCAAAGGCTGACAGAGCTCCTGCCCACTGAGAGTGGTTTTTATGTGGTTTAACTCACTCCACCCTGCTGTCAAACTGCTTTAAAATCTCTGTTCCTTTAAAGGCTACTGGTCCTTTCTTCATCTCTTTGTTCCTTTCCCTCTCCCCAGGTTTCTCAGCGACACTCTCCTGCTAGAGGAAATGATGTCAGACCCCCTGCTGCATCAGTATAGCGTTGTGGTGTTGGACGAGCTCCAGGAGCGTACGGTGCCCACCGACGTGCTGCTGGGCCTGCTGTGTGACGTCTGCCGGCAGAGGCCAGACAACTTCCGGGTGGTTCTCCTCACTCACCCAACACTGGCACCTCGCCTCTCCTCCTTCCTGGGAGCATCAGTCCCTCACCTCTCCCTGGACAGCCTGCTCTCTAACCCACCTACCAAAGACCAGGAAGAGGGGCGCGAGGGAGAGGAGGACAGGAAGGCTGTGGAGATGAACGGGGTGGAGACGCTGTACCGGGAGCTTTCATCTGGGAAGGAACCGGTGGCTGCCGCCTGTCACATGGTGCTGGATCTGCACAGAAGAGGAGAGGAAGGAGATGTGATGGTGTTTTTGGCCAGTGCACAGGTACAAGTTTTCTACATTATAGACCTCAGAAAACAAGCCCACTTATAAATACTTTTTAAAACTTCCGAAGTATCAGAAAAATGGATGGTGGGCTTTCTGGGGTTATCTCATCCTTAGACTTACTGTAAGTACCAGATTTCACAGTGAACAGCTGTGTGTTCAGGCCAAATATAAAAAATGCTTCTTCTTGGACTTTGGGAAATGGGAATTTTTAACCATTTCTGACATTTTATGGGAAAAAATAATTGAGGAATTGAGGAAATAATCGTCAGCTTAATCAATAATGAAAATAATCATTAGTTGAAACACTAGAAGTGTATTGATTACTGAGGTTAGGAAACACGTCTTGAGCAGCCACGAACAGTGCTGGGCCGTGAGCTGATTTGGAAAGAAAATCATTACAGAAGAGGTAAAAGAAATGGATGTAAAATAATTAATACTCTGATGTGACTCTTTGTAATATCATAATGTAAGCCATCAGGTCCAATAAGAATTAAACAGTGACAGTGCCCAGTGAGCAGCTTTCATTGAAATGACCGGGGAGCAACACAGAACCCGTCTCTCTTAAAGGACAGGTTCACAAAGTGTCTGACACCGAAATGTGTACATTCAATAGTTTTTGCTTGTAATCATTCTTCCTGTTCATGCTGGCCCTGAAAACTCCTTTCTTAATGTACTACTAGTGTAGTGTATTTTCTGAGCTGCAGTGGAAGCACAGTAATGCAGAGAAGACATTTATTCTAAAAGGGCCGTGATACCACTTGGTTCATGAAGCCTCAGATTGTCTTCAGATAAACTTTGTTGTTGAATGGATTTTTCCACAGAATGAGGACTGTGGGTTTTGAGGCTGTGTTATTGTGCTGCTTGTTTCACTTTAAGTTGCTGAGTAGTGGGGAGCACATAATTAGCCTGTGAGCAGCAGTAAGAGATTTTGCTGTTTTGCAGTGGAAACCTTATCACTTTCCTGGTGAATACTATTCAGTCTTTTTAACAAAAAGGGAAACTGGTCAAACCAATATTCACTGTGTGATCGGCTGTAGAGTTTCACCACCTTTGTCTTGTAGAGGAGTGAAACAAGGACACCTCAACCTGAGAGGCCTCCGGTGCATTGCAGGTGTCTGGTGTCCCTGTTCACACATGCGTTGTATACAACAGGCAGACACAATATATCTGTCATGTGTTCTCCGTCCATGTGCAAAACTATATTTACATATTGCCCTTCAGTATATTACTCTGTCTGCAAATTTAACTCCCTTTATGTCAACATCACCACTCCTCCTGCTCCTCGACTCGCTGCCGGTCCTGGTTTCCATTTACCTGTTCTGGTTAATGCACAGAGAAACACTTCTCATGCGAAACACTTGTCAGCTGAAATAAACCCCCAGAATGTACAGTATGTGGAGGTTTTGAGAGAGGATGTTTGAAAGAGGAGATTCAAACTGAGACTCCATTCTCTCTCTTCCCTGTTCTCTGTAGGAAATAGAAGACTGTGTGGCCCTGCTGGAGAAGGAGTGTGTAGCTCTGAGTCCTCAGCTTGGTCCTCTCAGGATCCTCCCCCTCCATGCTCGACTGGGAGGGCTGACCCAGCGGGTCTACGAATCCGACCCCGAAGCTTCTACACTGAGGGAGAAGGACAGCTGCGATGGCGTGGACAGCTCGGTGCTGGGAGCAGGAGGTCCGGGAGTCAAAAGGAGGGTTATCCTCACCGATACCCTCGCAGAGGCTTCCTTCTCCCTGCCAGCGATTCGCTATGTCATAGACACAGGCCTTCAACTGAAAACTGTGAGTATGTGTTTATATATGACAAAATGTCATAATTAAATTACAGATTGTTAAAACAAAATAATCCCGTTTATCTCCGTCTCTTCAGTTTTTACTGTATTTATGTTCTAAAATAAAGCTAATTGCAAGCAATGAAAATTTTGATTGTACCTTATTGCAGAGGACAGAGATTTATTTGATAAAGTGAAAACAAAAGCAACATGTTATCATTTCCATTTCTGCCACAGGTTTACAATCCACAAATAAGAGCAAACTCGCAGGTCCTGAGGACAATCAGCAAACACCAGGCCGACATGCGAACTCAAAGGGTGAACAGCCACCTTCCAGGTTGGTCAAAGGTCATTGCTGCTGTTCTGATAACCAGCTCATATGATTGTGTAGAATTTGAAAATGCCTAACTTTTGTAACTCTTAGTGGTAGGTTCATAAACACATGCCAGCTAATTCAGAGCTTGGCTTGGTATTTTCTTGTACTCAGCTTTATACAGTAAAATCATGTAGGAGCAATCCAAGTCATTCAATTTTCATCATAGGCAGCTTATTTCAGTTTTACAATCTTGCAACTATATCAAATTGTATTTAGTTTTAAATGACATTTTGGAAACAAAGATTTCATGGCTGAAAATCAAATTCTACAAATACAGTAATTTAATGTGTCATGACTACATGTGTTCTCCTTGTTGGTCTTTAGGGCTGTGTCTCCGTCTTTACCCCCAGTCTCTATATGAGGAAGGGATGGGGGAGGCTCATTGTCCAGGAGTGGTGGAGGAAAACCTCAGCCACTTGGTGCTGTTGCTCAAGAGACTTGATATTGCTGACATGGGACAGTGCAAGTTCCTGGACAGACCAGGTACCTTTATGAACTACTTGGAATAACGCTTAGGGTTGAAGGGCTGCGACACATCACAGAACATAACTCTTTAAAAGCGCAGATAATGTTTTCTTCCAGTGTAATGTCATTAACAGAACCTTGACATTTATTTGGACTCAGTCCCAAAAAATACCAGATCTTGCTGCCAGAAATACTACTCACTAAGCACCGCTGCTGAAAATAGTCCCCAACAAAAGCACTATTTCTTCCTGTCTGAGTATCGTTTGCTAAAAACTGCACTGACCAACTATTGTAAGAAATTACTGAGCCTTTTTAAAAAGCTGTTTTTAAAGAAGCCACAGACAGAGTAGGAAAAGTGGAATGAATTCAGAGATGGATTAAAACAGTGATGGATTTGGTCTTTTTATGGGATTTGTTCCAATAGAAAACTATAGCACCAGGTTTATCAAGCAGATGCAAGTTAAACATTGGACTTTCTCATTCCCAGCCCCTGAGGCTCTAATGCAGGCGCTGGAGGATCTGGACTACCTAGCAGCCCTGGATGACGACGGTAACCTGTCAGAGGTGGGCATCATAATGTCGGAGCTGCCGCTGGAGCCACCACTGGCTAAAGCCCTGATCGCTGCCTGCGAGTACGACTGTGTTGATGAGCTGCTCACTATAGCTGCCATGCTCACAGGTAGCTGAAAAAGTGAATAAATTTATTGTAAAAATAATAAAATACAAGAGCAACTCACATCGCCTTGCCATAGCTGTGTAAATAATGCATAACAACAGTTATTAGTGAATGTTGAGTGCTTACATATGACATATTTTCATGTGTACTTATTGAATGTTGATCTGGTCTTTGTCTTGTGACAGCTCCATCCTGCTTTGTGACAGCAGAACCCAGCAGAGAGGAGGCTGCTGTGACACACTGGCGACCTCTAATGCACACAGAGGGAGACCACATGACTCTCATTAATATTTATAACGCCTTCATAGAGCGTATGTACACCTCCATTACATATACGCTTCGTTAGTTACAGGGTTCCCACTGACCATGGAATCTTAAAAAACAAACTGAATGTAGACAGGTGTGTTTCAGACAGGCAAAGTTGGGACATTTGTTCCATCCTTTCACTAACAGGACTGTGGAATGTGTTTTAACATTAGCAAAACTGGAAGGAATAGAGTGTTGGATTTGGATATGGAATGTAACGGAAAATGTAGCATAATGGGAACCCTGCAGTAATATCTATTCTAACAACTTTGAGTGTTTATTAACATAACATATATAGTATATCCATAAATAATTGAAAGGTCTGTGTGTGGTAATTGCAGACAATCAGGATGAGGCATGGTGCACGACAACCTTCCTCAGTCACGCTGCCTTACGATTGGCTGTAGTGATCAGGGCGGAGCTGCTGGAGGTGATGCAGCGAATAGAGCTTCCTGTTTCTCCTCCTGCTTTTGGATGTCAAGACAACTGCACGAATATCAAGCGTGCTCTCATCTCAGGCTTCTTCCTCAAAGTAAACACCCTGTTTTCTTAAAACTGTCTAATAGAAATGGAATCAGTTACCTTTACCTTTAATGCCTTTCATTTGTTAACTTCCCTTATATTCATTCTGTTATATTCATACTAAATAATTTTTCTTGTATTATATATTTTTAGCCTTGCTAGCAGAGTGCTGGATGATAATTAAATATTATGGTTATTGGAATAATGAAACTTAAACTGATTGTGAACACCTGTTCCCCAGAGGCAGGGTAGCAGTATTGTTCAAATGCCCTCCACCAAAATATTAAATAACATACCTTCACATGGAAAACAAGGCATAAACATTAAATGAAAATCTAATTCGTAAACAGTCATAAAAATCACATATGATGAAAGACTTTCACTACAAATACAACTACAATCACTACACAGTGGGCTGACTTAATGAGTCTAAGAACATCATTAGTATCTGGCTGGCACTGACAGAGAAAGGACTCAATCGCTTACAGCAGGTGGAAAAAAGCATTTTAATGTAAGCAGGGGTCGGTACACGGGTGATCATACCAAAAAGGCAATAGTATCCAGAAATGCTATGCAAAGGCAGGGTCAAAGTACACGGAAGATAAGGTCTAAAAAGCTCACAGAGGAACAGGTATTCAGAACGCTGGAACGCTCACTATGGAAAGATGAGACAAAGTGACAACAGACAAGGGGAGCACAGAGACTAAATACACAAGGGAGGAAGGGTAATGTGGGACAGGTGAAGCTAATCAGGGCGGTGAAGGCAATCACATAGGCAGGAGACACACGAGGGCAGGAAGCATCTGAAACAAGAGACAGAAGTGAGTCTTCCAAAATAAAACAAAATAATAACAATACTTAAACAGGAACTAGGATGGAACAATTAGGGCAAGGCATTATTTGCACATTTCAACAACAAGGCAAGTCAAAGTGCTTTCCATAAAACATGAAGCAAGATAGAATCTGGGAACAGAAAGCAGACCTGTCCCAGACAGCCTGAGAGGTCTGCATGGTTCATATCCTAGCAGAAGATCAGAAATGTTTTTTGGCCCTAAACCACTCAGTGCTTTATAAACTAACAGCAATATTTTAAAATCACTTCTGACGGACAGGAAGCCAGTGTAAATACCTCAGAACTGGACTGATGTGAGACACTTTTGTGGTCTTAGTAAGGACTCGAGCAGCAGCCTTCTGAATCAGCTGCCAGCTGCAGCTGATCCATTTTTTTAGGGAGACATGTAAAGACACCGCTACAGTAGTCGAGCTGACTGAAGATAAATGCATGGACATTTAAAATATCATGAAACAGATATTATAAAGGAACAGAGACTAGCCATGTAAATATACAATAAACCATCAAGTCAATCTTTCACACCTCCTTTCCGGTCTCCTTACTTTGTTGTTGATGATAAACCCTCTTCAGGTCTCGCATGATGTGGATGGTTCGGGTAACTACCTCCTGCTAACTCACCGGCATGTGGCTCACCTGCATCCCTTCTCTTCCTACCTGTGTCGCCAGCCGTGTCCCAACCCACCCGGCTGGGTCCTCTACCACGAGTTCACCATCTCCCGCGATAACTGCATCCGCATCGCCTCCGAAGTCCACCCTCAGATGTGAGTCAAACCATGAGGTTGATTACGGTGACCTTTTTAGATGCGCAAGAAACTGTTAATTGAAATTTCCACAACACCTTGTTGTCACTATGGTTACAGGTGTCATTCGCAAGGTTAGCTGAAAAGGCACCGTTTTTTTGTCTACGTGGCTCTGCTCTGCAGTGATACAGACTGACAATCCTCAGTAAATCCAGTCATCATTATAAATTCTGATCCGCTGTTGCTCCCACTCACCTAGCGTTAGTATTACCGCAGACACCTGTTCAGAGTGGAGAAACATTTTTGACACGTCCCGGCCTAGGGGAAACCTGAGCGCAGCATAAAAGGGTCTCCTGCTCCCCTGAATGACCAAATGCCACTGGATGTTCAATCTAATAAGAAACTGGATGTATTTACAATTGGCACAGAAAACAAGGACATAAGGGAGAGCTAGGCCAAAATAACAAACACAACACTTCTTCCCGTCCCCACTAACTTTCCCTAACAAAACAAAAATACTGAGGTTTAGCTAATCTAACTCCCTGGCCGGTAAACAGGAAAAAACAAGGTTTAACATAAATAACAGCTCTCCCCTACCGTTTTTGTCTATGCTAGCACATGTGTAATCTCTCACAGTTCATGCAGGCGGCGCACCATGGTCCCACCCAACCCACATCTGGCTAGGGAGGCAAAAAAAATCCGTATAGGTCCTTTTATACTAGGTGTTCTGCAGCCCAACCAGCAGTCCACCACCTGCAACACAGACTAAGCACAGTTCCTCCCTAGGGCAGGGAGGGTAACATCAGAGGAAAAAACATACAAATGAGCATGGGTCATAAACCCCTCCCGCAGATCGAACATTTCCTCCCCCAAAGAAACCCCGTATGAGATAACACATCAGCCACAATGTTGTCAGGTCCTTTTATGGGTGAATCTCAATGTTAAAATCTTGCAGCAACAATGACCAACACATAAGACGGTGATTGTTGTTGCATCTGCAAGACAGGAGCACCAGGGGATTGTGGTCTGTATAGACAAGAACTGGGTTTGAAGTCGAACAAACATAAACCTCAAAATGCAACGCCCACAGCAAAGCAAGAGCTTTCTCAATTGTGCTATAATTCACCTGGAATTTACTGAATTAGAAATAGCACACTGGGTGATGACCAATATGATTGTAACAGTACAGCTGCTGCACCATAAGCACAGGCATCCACCTCTAACTTAAAACGATGTGAAAAACATCTGGTAGAGCCAACACAGGGCGCTGCAGAGGACAGCTTTAGTGAGGAAAAAAGTCTGCTTTCCCTGTTCCTTTAATGAATAAAGCAGCCTCTCAGGACCGCTTAATGGTTTTTAAAATTAAAGTTTAAACCTAACATAATGATAATCCATTCCCTTCCTCACCTCTCTGCTGTAGGCTTGTGGAGCTGGCCCCTCAGTACTACCTGGGAAACCTGCCATCAAGTGACGGCAAAGATCTGCTGATGGAGCTGAGGCAGAGCCTGGAGTCTGCGTACGGGCAGGACGGAGTGTCCGACGAGCACAGCAGGACTCACAGAGACGCAGAGTCTGGAGAAACTCACAATCAGTCCAGCACTGAGCTCTGTGTTGTCCAATGAGACAAAAGAAGAGACACTAAACTAAAACACCACTGTCACTTTATTGTTTGATCTGAGATTTGGTACTTTGTATGAATTAGGCTGTGAAATCTCACTTGAGGTTTAATCATTCTGATGTGTGATTTCAAATGGACATTTGCTGGAGGAAACTAATGTACAGTCATGTGTTGTTAATATATCTTATATGCAGTGGCTTTGGAAAATATTCGAACCTCTTCATTTTCTCCTTGTTGTGCTATGTATTGATTTAATTTTACATTTCATTTAGAATAGTTTTATTTAATGAGGGAGTTGTGTGTTTCTGTGTACAGAATGAAGCATCCATTTTTAAATTGTAGCACAACAAAAACTGGAAAAAGTGAACTGGATAGAGTACTTTATCAAAGTGTAATTTCAGCTAAAAGCAATACACACTACTTCAGTGAGCAGAGACACTGTTATTGGATGACCTTCGACCTCTATACAGATGGCTTCTCAGGGCTCTCTGATCAGATGCTGTACTGTAGCAGTGATCTTCTATTTTCTTCTATTTCAACTTTTGATACTGTTTGTCTGATGTTTGGGTTCCTGCTTCATCTTCACTCTGCCTTCTTCTCTCCAACTTTGTGTCAATTATGACAAATGTTTGTGTAAAGTGGTTTCTTATCATCCTATTTAATAGGATATGTCTTCAGTACATTAAATTTTTGAAGTATCTCAGCTGAGTGATATTTCGTCTTAAAGCTGCCTCAAGTAGCTGTGGCGGCTGTAGCCCTACAGTGTAGCCGCTACTGGCAGCTAATAGGGCTGAATAGTTCACATGTGTACTTGGGGAAATTATATTCTCTGTTTACCAATACTTTTGTATCGTTATGTGTTTATTTTCTTACTTGACTGTACTCCTCCTAGTGCTCGGAGGAGTAGTACACTTACAATAGCTGCTACACTAGCTTCACTGCGTTTCTCTGCTTCACTGTCTGTAAAAGTAAAAACTCTATTAAAGGCAATATACAGATTTATTTTTCAGTAGTCCTGGTTGTGTTCAAGCTGAACTCATGTCAACAGGTAGCATATGTTTAGAATATATATTGCTTCTATTTCGCAAGATGTAGCACTTGAAGCAGTTCAGCATATTTGATTAAGTTGATGTACTTTTGGGTTGTATCCACAGGTTTGAATGCATTTATTGTAAGTCGCATTGGATAAAAGCATCAGCCAAATAGCTATGATGTAATGTAATGACGATATTTCTCCAGGGAAATTTGCCCTCAAGCCAGTGCATCTCAAGCGTGGACTTTGCTCTTTTGTTAAGGTTCTGTGTGCAAAAACATGTCTGTGTGCTTTGAAGCTGAATGCTCACTGTGCCGATCATTGTGTTGTAAGCAGACGCTGTGGAGACACTTTGGACTTCCATCCATACAGTATGCAGATGTCAAACCTTATACATTTAAGGGGGCGTACATAGTGTTGCACTTCCAGAAAACTTTATGGAAGCCTAAATAGCTCTAAAAAGAATGGTCGAAATTGAAGCAACAGAGGCTGAGATGTCCTAACTTTTAGTAGTGGTAATTTCCCATAATGCAACTCAATAGCGACTAACGCTAGCTGCTGATGTCATCAGGCTTATTTTTTCAGACTTGACAAAGCCTCTCAAGAGCAACAGAAGATTATTCAACCGTTTTCGCTGGCTGTGTACTCCACCTGATGAGTAGACTGTGGAATATCAGCAGGTGTGGCTGCATTAAATCCTACAAAGGCCTCCGCCTTTTCACTGAAAATAAATTTTACTGTGTTGCCTTGTTTGGAGAATGTTCACTCTTTTTCAGAATGTGATGTGACCCTTGCCAGAAACTAATGATACCATGACTAGTGTGCAGAAAAACCTAAGTAATAAATTGGCCATGGAGTCTGAGGCCATAACATTTACAAAATTATAGTTTGTCCAGACTAGCAAAGAAGTATTACTTATATCTCCTTATAAAGTTGGTGTGTCAGAAGTGTTAGCAAGCAGTTGGCTATTAACACAGCATCTGCAGACTCCTGTGAAGAATATCTGGCTCTTTAGCAGCTAAATGCTCCACTATGTTCTCAGGATAGAAAACCAAAACAATGTGTTAAAAACCATGCCGCAGAGCTGAACTGCACTGTTGGCTGATAATTCTCTGTGTGTTCATTACCATGAGTGACACTTTACACATAGGTTTTCAACCCAGAGTTAATGAAAAGGTGCAGCTTCAGCTGCTGTAGGTGATTTAAAGGCCTCTTTGGTGTGTTGTGGTCACGGTTTTTCACAGCAGCAGGTGTTATTCAGACCCAGCTGATTAAAATGATCAACATTCAGACTGTGTTTCTCCTCCAGATTTGTGATCCTCTTAGTGTTGTGAAAGCTTTGAACAGAATTTATCATAGTTTTATGTTGGGAAATAGAATGAACAGACTATAGAAATAACTAGTTTACTTAATAAACAACATATGAAGAATCCAAATAATTCCTGCTTGGGAAGAGGAAGGGTTGGATGGACTCATGACCTCAGTCTTTCTAAAGTCCTGGACACAGTCCTGGTTGTCACACACTTATTGTTTGTGTGTAAGTGATCACAACACATGTTGTATCTCCACTTTTATTGTAGATACTGTACAGCATCTGAACATGTTGATTTGAACAACAGCTCTGCACAGGCCTCAGAGCTTTGGAGGACATACAGTATACGTACACGTCAGTATCAGAACATCAGCATGCCACCATCACTTTTCACTGGGTGATCTTCAGGGATAACGGTGATTATTGCTTGCGGAGGCCTTAGATCTTTTTACCAGTGGAGGAGCTGCTGGCTGGGAGCTGGTTCTTCAAAGCAGCATCCCTCATAGTGTGGTACACATACTCATTCTGCCTGAACAGCTTCAGCTCCATCTCAGTCTGCATGCGTATGGCCTGAAAAAAGCACGATTACTGGGAGTATTGTGCTTACAAAATCCATTTATTCTTAAATATTTTACTGCAAAGTTTGTAGAAACAATGTTTTCAGAATGTAGAGTTATTATGCAAAAGTCACAGCCCGATAAATAAACATAAACTACTGCGTAGCATACCTCCAGGTCTCTGGTGATGGCGTGGTAGGGTCCATGGGTGACCATGAGGATGCCATAGGCCTTGCAGATCATACCGTGACCCACCTCTATCTGCCCTGCATGCCAGTGGGTGACGCCTGCCCGCATGATGGCCATGCCCAACTGGGCGTTGTTGGGGTGGTACAACTTCCTACAACATAGGATCAAGAGCAATAGATGTGTTTGCTGTATACCAGAGGTTAGAGGTAATTATACATAAATATTATTTGTCTGGAAATTCAGGGTTATATGCTGAGGACAACATTGATTTTTAAGTGTATTTCTGCTTATTTGGTCCTGAAATGAAAAGGGTAAATGATGCTTCAGACATATAAAACCAGAGTGTGACAACCCACTGTATTTCCAATATCTCATAGCACTCCTAGTTTATTAGACCTTCCTTCATGAGCGCATGTAATTTATTCATTTGACTATGGACGACATGACCAAGACCTTTGCTCTTATACCATAGTTTAAACACACACATACATACTTGCTCCAATACATTTATCTGAGTTACTAATACATAAGTGCTCCGTATTTGTATAGTCTGATCAAACACTCAAAGCGCTTTTAGATTACATCTGCATTCACACACTGAGCCCAAGTGCTCAAACAGAAACTAACTAACATTCACACACTGGCAGGGGCAATTCGGGGTTCAGGTTGCAGCCTGGAGGAGCCAGGGATTGAACTGCCGACCTTCTGATTAACGGGACACCTGCTCTACCTCCTGAGCCACAGCTGCCCACAAAACTCATACTGAGACCAAAACAACAAATGTACAATATACTACCAACAAGGACTATGTGTGTATCTTGATTTGACAGGTATTTAAAATGTTGGATTAGACAAAAACATTCTTGTTATATTTATTTTTTCTGTTGATTTTTCAGTCATTTCAATATTGCAATATACAAAATTAAATAGCCATGATAGAAGATTTTATCCATATCTCCCACTCCTAAATTACAGTCTAAGAAAAACATGCAGTAACCTTTAGTTTAATAGCCAGCAGCACATGGAGCAGTTAGAGCATCGCTATCATTCAAATACCTGCATGATTATTGTATTTTGTATTTATAGTGATTATATTCAATGTGGTTTCTCCTACCCCACTGCAGAGTACACAGTTTCAATGCAAATCTATAGTGACATAGGGAACTGATATGCATGTTATGGTGACATATGGATTCTGTACATTGCATGTTTTACTTCTAGGCTGGATCACTGCAGTTCCTTATTATCAGGCTGCTCAAATACGCCCATTAAAACTCTCCAGCTGATCCAGAATACCACGGCACGTGCACTGACAAGAACCAGGGAAAGAGATCAGATCTCTCCTGTTTAGCTTCTCCGCCCTGGTTCCTTGTAAAATCCAGAATAAAATTTAAAATCCTTCTCCACATTTAAGAGTAAGCTTTAGACTTGACTCTTTATTAAAGCTTATATTTATGGCTGGCTCTAGAGCTGTGGGGTCTGGATCTGTGGTTGCGGGCCACCTGCTGCCCCCATGTTCCAGCTGGACACGCTCTGGTACAATTATTATTATTAGTCCTATTATTATTATCATTAATATTGCTATCATTATTAGTACTATTATTCATTTTATGCCTTTCATTGTTTTGTATCTCTGTGTGGATAATGTAGCTGGTCGAGCAGACGGCCAACAACCCCTGAGTCATGGTTCTACTCGAGGATTCTAACCTGCTAAAAGGGAATTTGTACTTGCCACTGTGGCCAAGTGCTTGCTCATGGTGGGAATTGTTGGTTCTCTGTTATTAATGTTACAAAAAGTACAATCTAGACCTGCTCTGTATGAAAACTGCAATGAAATGATGATAATGATTATGAATTAAACAATGTCATTGAAATGCAGATATTCATTAAATTTGTGTGATATCCAAAACCATGGTGGTGTAGCGTTTTTTAGGCAAAACGTTTTGAAGTACAGGAAGAAAATTAAGATGAAATGGATTTTGTTGTGTAGCCTACATTATTAGTGATATTTGGAGTTGCCATGGAGATGAATGGCTATATGAGGCACTGTTAGGCAAATGAAGACAAAGGGAGTTTCTCTGCAAATATATGGGACATAGGGAGTTTTTACACTAATCTTAACAATAGTAAGTTTAATTATGATTGCGTGAACTAACATGTATCCATCCACCATCTTGCGGGCGTAGTCTGCAGCCTCAGAGAAGAACTGCAGGTATGAGAGCACCTCACTGCCAACGCTAAGCACACGCAGCTTATACAGGTGAGTGTCAGCCAGGACGTTCTCCTGCTTCTCCAGACACTCACGACACAACTTCACCACCTGAGAGAGGGCCAACAAAACACAGGGTAGGACATCAGAAAGTGAATCATGTACAGTGAAAGACAATCAGGGAGAAGGACATGAAGAAAAGCTTAAATTAGTTCTGTGTACCTTGTGGTAATCCTTCTCAATACGGGACATCTCAATCTTCTCCAGACAGTCTTTACTGAAGGCAGTCACCTCTTTCACCTTATCAGCAGAGGGCTGAGAGGGAGACACACCAACAAACCAGGAACATATAGTATTATCATAATCATAAAAATGAAATGAAGAAATTAAAAAGATTCTGTGTTTTGTGGTCCTGAAACCCCAGCCCATATGGAAACCCAGCTCAAATCCCTCTTCCCTCACTTTTTTCCCCTCGCTCTCTGCAGCAGCCATCATCAGGTCGTCCTTGATGTGCTGGCTGCAGTGGTTGCAGGTGCACTCAAAGTGGAAACGCTCCTTCAGCTTCTTCTGGCGGTCAGCAGACAGGTTGAGGAAGTCCACGTAGCTCACGCTTAGCTCCTCACCCTCAGGGATTTTCCCCAGCGCTCGCAGCTCGATCCTGGGACAGAGGAGGACAGGAGGGGGTTTTCAGGATCTGTTAACACGGTTTATGTTTAATAATTGAATGAATGAATGAAAAAAACAAAACCAACAATGTGTTAGTCTGTCACTTAATATTGTCTGACTTCAAAAGTCTCCGCCATTTCCAGGTAGATACTGTATTTTTTTTAGCAACTGTTACTCAAACAGGAGGACATACATACATTGAGTTCTGTGGCTTGGAGGAAGAAGAGATATCAGGCTGTGATACACACAGGACTTGTTAGTAGATACATATATTGCTGGTTTGGGTCTACACATGGGATTTATTGACAAGTAAAACATAGAATATTTTATTCTATAAATTCAACTGAATATTTACTTACTGAGTGGATCATTATACTGGAAAATATACTTACTGTCATTCTTGCTGAGAGTTAGACGAGACGATTGATACCTCTCTTATATTTGTTTGCTAAATATGAAGCTACAGTCAGCAGCCAGCTAACTTAGCTTAGCACGAACACTGTAAACGGGGGAAATAGCAAGCCTGGATACAATAAATCCAAATGTAACAAAAAATCTGCCTACCAACACCTCTAAAGCTCATTAATGTAAACATTATATCTTGTTTGTTTAATCTGTACTTGCTGGACTATGCTCTCCACTGGCAACCTGATTCCAGGATTCCAGGAAGTCCCTACCCCCATCATGGACAATGCACATTAACTGACATCATTGTGTTCATTAAATTAATGACTTAGAGATTATTAAATTGCCAAGTCATTTACCATTACTGTAAACTGTGAGTGGTCATTTTGCTATGCTCATGCTTGTATTGTAATTGTGTTTAGTTGAATAGATACAGTACAGTGCATTCAGCATACACATTTTTCAGCCTGGACAGTTGTGTTTGTCACAGCACGTCAGGTGAGAAAGAATTTGGACCCAGATGTAGAACACCAACGCAGAGCCGGTACAGGTCTATGGTTTTTAATAATAACTCAAGAGGAAAACTGGCTTACAATAAAAGTACGGCAGGCAAGACTCAAAAGAAGAAAAGCTGTCCAAATAGGAAAATAAATCCAGACAGGTATAGGCAAGAATCCAAAAGAAGTCCAAAAGTCAGAAAGAGTCAAAAACACAGGAAAAACTAGGGGAGGGCTGGGATGCTTGATGAATAGATAAAGAGACAAACGGAAACAAACAAGAGGAACACACACTTTAAACAAGAGAGGGGTGAGGGACAGGTGAAACTAATCAGGGCAGGGCAGGCAAACATGTGAAAACACACAAAAGCAGGAAGTAAATAATACAAGACACATGAGGACGAATACCTTAAAATTAAAACAGGAAACAGAACCTTGATCCAAAACCAGGAAGTTATCATTAAAGCCACTCTACAGTCACATCAGGTGGCAGAGGTTGATTGCTGAACAGCTGTAATACATACCTCCTATGAGAGTGGAGAGCAGAACTCACAGCTGATTGGCTACAAAGAAAGTGATAGTCAATTAATTTAAACAATTATACGTGTTACATTGGTCCTTTGTTTAAAATAAAGCATCAGCAAGTCAGTTTGATCAAAATCTAGTTGTATTATTGTACTTTAAGTTCACACACAGTATTTTACACATCTTTTTTATACATCTTCACAGATGAGCAGTAGCCTTATACCTACTTGCCGTGGTTGAGGATGACGGTGCAGTTTGGCCAACAGTCATGGTTGACCAGACACAGGTTGGGGAAAAGACCTACACCCACAGCCTGCAGGCCTCTCTGGTCACTCAGGGTGAATCCATTACACTTGATCTACAGAGACACACAGAGAGGGGAGGGAGAGACCATGTGCCCAAGTTTATTTCTAAAGATGTCTTTCCTTATATATAAATATGCAATTTGCAAATGTAGCCCATGAAGCACTGGTGAATAATAATGCATAATGATACATTCATTCTTACAATGCCAAAGATGTGTGAAATGTGGCTGACAGAGTGCTGCTTGCTTCCATAGGACCAGTATTCCTGGAAGTTGTGCACATCAATCTTGAGTTGTTTGAGGTCCTCTTCAGGTAGGTCAGCTACGTGGTCCTCCAGCTGGTCCACTGAGATCAGCTGACTATCTGACACAATGCCTGTGTCCTTGTGTATACGCCACAGCACACGAGCAGCCAGACTGTGCAGGGGAAATACAGGTAGGGGAGAGAGAAATCACAGTATTTAGAGACAGTGGTGCTTTGAGCTAAGGGCTAACATCAACATGTTACCTAGGTTACGATCTGCATGCTAACATGCTCTCATTGAGGGGAAAAGGGGGATCACCAAAGTCAACGGGACTATGGAATATATGGAATGTATTTTTCATACTCGCGAATGTCCTATGTGTGGGTTTAAGGTAAAGCACAAGGAATGATTATTTTCTGTTAATGCAATTGTTCCAACATCTAGATGGAGATTTTTAGGATGTGAAACAGACAGTGGTTAACACATCTTGTTTTTACTCCTATTTATGTGCTCTGGGAGTGCCGATATTTTGTTTTTCATTATATTATAACTGTGAATGTGAGTGTGAATGGTTGTTTGTCTATGTGTGGCCCTGCGATGTATTGGCGACCTGTCCAGGGTGTACCCCGGGGGATTGGTTCCAGCCCCCCGTGACCACCTATGCAGGATAAGCGGTTGACGATGGATGGATGGATGGATGGATGGATGGATGGATGGATGGATGGATGGATGGATGGATGGATGGATGGATGGATGGATGGATGGATGGATGGATGGATATTACTATCACTATGAATGTTAATATTGTTACATTCAACAGCAGTGGAGGTGATATGGATGTCACTTTCCACTATAAAAAAGGGCTGTGTTCGATAAGTCACTCACCAGTGAATTGCATATAACAGGCCGCAACTTAAAAAATCACCAGCCTCATCCTGTGGGCATTATGAATGTCTGTACAGGTGCAATGCACCCAATAGTTGTTGAGTTATTTCAGTCTGGACTAAAGTGGTGGACCCACTGGCTGACCGGCTAACATTGCAATCCATAGGGCCTAAAAAGTCATAAAGAACATAGAATTCATCCTCTGGGGAACATGAATAACCACAACAAATATCATGGAACTCCAGCCCTCAATGGTCATGGACCAAAGTGTTTATCAAGGTAAAAGTTTTACCTGATGGTTTCAGGAGAGGAATGATCGGGGGTCGTCACTAAGTCATCCTATGGGCACCATGAACATCCATATCACATTTCATTCTAATCTGGCCAGTAGTCATTGAGATATCTTTTGACTACCTGACCAGGGGTCCCTGTAAATGAGTGCACACAGGCTCTGTGGTTATGAGCACTGCTTGTGCTTGTGGTCTGACTTTGCTGTTCTGAAAAGTTCCGGCAACTTTCCCATCCTTATGAATTCCCCACTTGAAGATATATGCAAGACATTATTTTTTGTCTGCAAATCTTAAATTTGTTCTTAACATAGATGTCAAACTGCTAAGCAGAACAGGCGTTACAAAGTAACACAGTAACAGAGTTGAGACAAGGAGTTCTGCAGAACAGGACCTTCTTTGTAGTAATAGATTCACCAGAAAGTGACTGATTGTTATGCTTTCAGCTTTCATCTCATTTGTCTCTTGCAGATTCCTCTCAGGTCCATGAAGGATGGGCTTAGTTTTCCTCACCGAACATTCTCGCTGGGCGCCATGCCGGACTTCCTGATGGCTGCACACTCCTGCTTGTGTTCATCCCAGCATGCAGTCTGGCAGGTGCGGTCGCAGTAGTGCGCAAACTTACACTGGGCACAGCGGTGCAGTTTGGCCTGGTGCCGGAAACAGCTGTGGCACACCTGAAAGGCCAGACTGAAAACAGAGAAACATTCCAGCTGCAGTAAAAACATCTTTCATTGACCTCAACTTTTTGGGTTCCACTGTTCACAGAATAATACTAGTATCTGTTTGTGTTTTTTCCCTTTCCCATGAAGCATCAAAACCCGACTATATATTGGCCACAGACAAAAAATACTCTAGTTTGGCTTGTTTGGTTTAGCAGGAACACCTTTAAATGCAATATAATAAAACAACACAAACTACAGCCTCTCACTATGAGGGAGAGGACCAATTTTTTCTCTTACGCTGTATGAAAAAGTGAACATTTAAATAAATGGTGGTTTATGTTCTGTTCCTGGCCTGCTCACCAGTCATGCCTCCTTGGATTTGTTTAGCTGTTTGAACTGCCATCTTGTTGCCAACTTGTAAGTCCTGACCTGACCAAACACCATGCGTTTGCCTGCATTTGAGTTCTCCTCCCTCTGTTGCCTGAATAAATATACAAATTTGGATTGGTTTAAGTTTGCTTTGTCTCAAAAGCCTGGAGAATACAGTTTAAAAGGACTATTAAATAAATACTGAGAATTGAGTCTCTATTTTTGGCCATTTTTTGTTGTTCAAAAATGAATATGCAGCACTCTAGTTCTGGCTTCTATGAATTTGTGGTGTCTTAGACATAGTGGTATGTATGACACAATAATGAAAATATATTAATTCGTATTCATACTATATATAATTCTATATACTATATATCTATGTAACATTGTAAAATATACAGTATGTATGAATAAAACACATACACATGCACTTAAACTGTATTAATATATTATAAATAAAATATTATCACAGCTCTGTATTGAAAACTGTTAAAGAGGTCATATTATGCTTTTTGGCTTGTTTCCTCTCCTATATTGAGTTAGATATTTTTTCTGTGCAGGTAACAGGTTTGCAAAGTGAAAAAGCCCAAAGTCCAGTCCAAAGTGAGTTCCCATCTCCCACAGGAAACTCTGTTCTGAACTGCCTGAAAACAGCTCGTTTGTAGTCCAGCCTATGACATCAAGGCGAAATATAATAATAATATAAATTCGCCAACCGGCTAGTCTGACACGCCCTCAAAAACAATGGTGGAAAAACACTGAGCTGCATCACTCACCTCTCCTCTCCCTTCCAAACATAAGCTACCCTCCAGGAAGTCAATAGATATAAATTTGTTACTGTGATGTAGAAAGTGAGCTCAGTTAAAACTTTATGGATGAAAGATATATTTTACAAATTAAAGGGGCTAAATGTAAGTTTTTGATTTTAATAAATCAAATTGTCATTGCCTTATTGTCAATGGGCTCAAAACTCACTTAGAAATGAAGCGCACGCCTGTTTTCTCCGTTGCTTGCATCAGCCACTATACTGCTTTTAATGTGAGGTCTCCGGGTCGGATTCAGCCCTGTGCGTGCTCCCGAGCCTCTCTCAGACTACAGTGACAACACGGCAGCTATCGACATGCAGTCCACTAACACCATAAAACAACCGGCTCACAGCAAAACAGGCTCCACTTAAGGATACAATACAACAATAAAGATTTATCTGCTGAAGCCCAAACAGGTTCAGATGATGTCGAGTAAGAACAAAGTGAGCATTAGTAAAGCCAGCACGTGTACGAGCACACACCTGGTTGCAATCTTAAAACTGCACCGCTAGTGGCCGCTGGAAACTCCATAATGCCCCTTTAATAACTCACCACTCTGTCCAGTCCATGATAATAAGCTGGTAAGAGGAACACGTACAGCTGAACCGAAGCCATGTTTATCGGCTTTTCAGGACCTTCCCTACTCTGCTTCTGATTGGCTAGTTGTCCTTAACTAGGAACTGCTCATGTGCAACTCCCAACAAAGATCTTGTTGAGGTAAGATGTATCACTCCTTAACTAAAATGAAGCCTTCAACACAGGGTGAAAAGAGGAGCTGCAGCAATGTGCAGTATGACAAAAAAGATGGTGTTTTTGGAACCATGAAACCATGTAAACCTGTTCTGGTACAACCTCTAAATAAGATTTTGAACCTGAAAATGAGCAGAATATGACCTCTTTAAGAAAAGTACATTAAGATTTGCTAACATGATTGCAACTTTTCCATCGTCATTGTTTGGATGGCAACAGCACACAGAAGCTTGCGCTGTGTGAGTGAACACAGGTCCCAGCAGTCAGCAGCATGTGCCTGCGTGTAAACAGTTTATTCAGCAGAGCGCTTTCTGCCTGTCCAAAGGGACAGTGAACTGACTTGTTAATGTTTCTGATGATTGTTGGAACGCAGCAAAGCCCTGCGCAGAGTCTCTCTCTCTCTCTCTCTCACACACACACACACACACACACACACACACACACTTGCTCTCAGTCACTGGCAGCTCTTTGTGTAGTTTTGTACACCTCCTGTCTTACATTAGGCAGATCCTCTTGGTGCATGCCTGCTGTGTTGGAACCCCTCAGTAAGCCAACGTCCTGCAGCTACCAGCTCTGATATGGCTCAAACTCTATTCTTCAGATCTGTATCTGACATCACAGCACACAGACAAACCAGGCTCCACTTTAATACCTACACAACTATGTACTGAAAAGGTCAGAATACTGTGATGACAAAGATGAATGATTAATGATTAGTTATGGCCTACATTTTAACATCTACATTAAGACTTTAATGTGGGCTCTTCATTCAGATAGCTGCGTCTTATTGAGAACGCTGCTGCTAAGACCAGGATAGACCACATCAGTCCAGTTCTCAGATCTTTACACTTCTTTAAAAATACTACTTCTAGAAAAAACACTCAATGATTTGGGGACTAAAATCTATTTCTGACCTGCTGCTATGTTATAAATCATCCACATCTAAGGTCTGTTTTCTATCCCCAGAGTCAAAACTAAACATGGGGTGGGGGGGGGGGGGGCAGCATTCAGTTTCTATACACCACATATCTGGGACAAACTGCAACAAAAGACTTTTTTGTTGAAAGGTGCTATACAAATACACTTTTATCAGCTGTAATAACACACATAACTCATATAAAGAGTGTCTACAAATTATAGGTACAACCAATGTCTAAAAGCGCAGACTCAATGTACAGAGAATAAAGTTATTTTGTTATCCACACTGCTGAAATTTTCAGATCTCAGGTTCAGACCCCGTGTGAGGTCAGTGGAATCTCTAAGACTGATGTAATTCATTTTAAATCAAGAAATTAATCTGAAAGTGTACAAGGTGTCATATATTCCTTTGGGTAGAGCCTCCTTGCTCTTGAAAACTGAATCCAAATGTATGTCATGCTCAAGTTCACATGACACCTTGACAGCTTTCTCACTGCTGATGTCATGGGGATCTAGAAATTAGATCACAGCCCAGAGAGGGCTGAGGGAGCCTGTCCACAACACACCTGCAGTGTGTAAGCCAGGTCTGCAAAGACATGCTGAGTGAGAAAAGATCAGTTCTTTTACATTTCCATCAAGCCGAAAAACGACAAGGAGCCTCGTACCTGTCGAAGACCACAGCAGAGAAACTGGGCTCAGCGAAGACCACTTCCCCAGTGTTGAGCTCTTTGGTGGCCCTTAGGCCTCGACCTTTCTTCCCTGCATCAAACAGCTCAGCGCTCTCCATGTTCCCCACAGTCATTGTGCTGGCCAAACAAAACACAGAGGAGACAGAGAGGAAGCAGAAAGTGGCTGAGGATGGGACGGGCCGAGGGATAAGGGACTAAACAAGCAGCAGAGTTCTCACTAACATTCAGGAGCACTTGCCCTCCCTCTCTCCTTACCCCTGCTACAGCCAAAAATAAATTTGCCTTTAGGGGTTATACCACCTTCCCGGAGTGGAAAGGTGGGTGAGCAGTGGGAAAAGAGAGGGGCTTGGGGAGGTAGTAGAGGCAGAGGTAGTCTACGGGTGTCGTCCCCTTGTTTGGGTTGGTTCCTCCTGTGATATTTCGGTCTGGGGCAGCTGTGGCCGTCTGTCAGAGGCACATTACAGGAAACAGAGCTGCTCACATTCAGTAGCGGCCTTTCATTTTTAAAACACTTTTGCACAGTACACAGTGGAGGTGGCCACATCCTGTCGTTTTCACCCGCCAGTAAGCCTTTAAACAGAAGTACTTGATTTTTTGGGGTCACTGGTAAACACAAGATTGACACATATAAGTTGATATGGTGAACTTGTTAGCTAACAGTTGCCTATATTCAACAGACATCATTAGCATTTATTTGGAGTTGGGTTTGTATGCAAGAGTTTGTGTGTAAATCCTATATTCATTCCCAGAAAACATCAGCCTGTTGCCAGTGGAAACAAGCATGACAAGTATAGTTCAAATTATGGGGGGGATTGGGGGGTCTGACCCCCCTAGTTAAGGCTTGGACTCCCCCAAAAGAGGCAAAACCAACAGTTCAGGGGGGTCTTTCTTACCTGTATTTGTAAATATTATAATATATATCCCGTACTCATGCCTTTTATTCAAGAATCTTGAAATACGATTTCAGACACCCCTAAAATGGACTCTACCATTTCCTAACATTGAGTTAGTTGAACATTTTGTCTGTCTGCATCACTCACAGCGTAGTGGAGCTAATGGAGACGCAGCAGGTTAATGTCAGTAGTGATCTATATATCTGCTTTAATACACTTAACTTTCCTACCTTCAGAGATTTGTAATTAGCATTTCTTTTACTGAAAGTGAGCTATCTGATGTTAGCTAGCCGAGAGCCCACCCTATCATTTTATTATCACTATGTAATTTCATATTTTATGTAATTGTCAGCTAACACTGGTGTTTAGGCATGAGCAGTGAAATTGGGGATTAGTTATTGTAGAGATACATTTTTACATCTATATAGAGTTTTTTATTTCATATGAAGTCTTTCACAATAACATTAGTTTTAACTCTGGAATTCCCAAAAATTCCCAATTCCCCAACAACAGTGTCTGACTACTGCTTTTTTGGACGCAGCAAGAGGAAAGGATATATTTGCTAAAAAAGAGTTAGTTGAAACTTTAAACTTGATGAGAATGATAAAAATTAGGAATTAGAGATAATAATGCAGACTGTATTTTATGTGTCTTTAGTTCTGTATCAACATTGTGTGGGTTTGTTTTGAGCGGTCATGATGGTCTGCTGTTGTGTGTTGATTTATCATCTACAGACTGATGACATTAGTTAAATAAGCAAGGTAAGCATTCTAAGATTTTAGTTCACTGAAGTTTGCGTCTGCGCTGTACCGGGTTTTCTTTTGGACCTGGAAAAAAAGTTGACCTCACTGTATAATTCGCACCCTGCTGACAAGAGGCAGTGAGAGTGAACCCCAACAGTAAAGCTGTGGCCAAAACAATGAACTGAAAGACGCTGAAACGCTCTGTAGAGCTGAGGGGCACTACAGAATTGAGTGATAATTCTCTGTGGGTAACTCAGTGGGAGCAGCCCCTTTACATAACAGAGTCATTTCACTAATTGTTTATATAAAAACATTTTAGGTTTTATATATTTTACAATCTAGGATCTAGATTGTAGTAGTGTTGTAGTACTCGAGACCAGTCTTGGTCTCAACACCACTTTTTGATGGTCTCAGTCTTGTCATTTGCACTCGGTCTTGGTCTCAAACATAGAGGACTCAGGATTTTATTTCAAGACCAGTCAAGACTACAAATTTGGGAATATCAATAAATTGCTTTTGCATTGTCTGTTTATTTGTTAACATCCTAACTTTGATCTGATGTAAAACGTATTGCTTCAAATGCAACCAATAACCCTAATTAAAAATGTGTTGTTACCTTTAACGGCTGTCACTCCACCCCACCCCTCTTCACACGCACTCCAAAAAGGTGAATGGGGGAGACAGGAGAAGATGTGGCTGTCTGGGAGCAGGAGGATATTTAAGCAAAACATATGTAATAACATTTAGCTACCTAAACTAAAAAGAATTAATCTGTAAAACAGCATCCAGAAAAACAACAACACAGCAATCTGTAATTTAGTAAACATAATGAGATAAGTAGCTAATGCAGTCAGTTCGTGTAATGTGGGGAACTGGTCTTGGTCTCATTCTCCCCTCCCCTCCCCCGGTCTTGGTCTCGGCCCCTAAAAGTCTTTGTCTTGTCTTGGTCTCAATAAACTCTGGTCTTGGTCTTGACTTGGTCTTGGTTTGGGCGTTCTTGACTACAACACCAGATTGTGGTCTAATTCTTTGGCCCAGATCAAGATGTGTCAGAACAGCTGGTAAATGTGCTGTAGTGTGGACATTCATGGCCCCCAGAAGGTGAATCCTAATGATTTTGGTGAGCCCCTTGACCTTGACGTTGTTGCTGCTGCCCAGCACCAAACAGCCGAGAGACAAAGTTAGTGACTAGTTGATGAACAGAGCTGAGTCCATGTCTTCTTTTAGGTCTTATTTAAAATGCACTTTTATCAGAAGGCATATCCTGATTTTATCTGAGTGGCCTGTTTATCTTAAGGTTTTTATTTTAGTTATATAAAGTTGCTATTTATTTGAGTTGTATTCCTCTTACAGTATATCTGTTTTACTTCACTGTGATTTCTATTTTTTTCCTCCCCATGTATTTTATCTTCCATGGTGGTCTTTCATGTCCTTTTTCGCCCTGTGTGTCTTTTGTGAAGCACTTTGTACCTTTGTTTGATGAGTGCAATATAAACAGTTAGTATTCTTATTTAGCAGCTACAGAGCTACAGAGATATTTATTAGGAGTTGGTGGAGGCTGAAGCAGAACTTAAAGGAGACTGAACATTGGACAGCACTGGCAAAATGTCAAGTGTTTTCAGCATGGACACTCAAGGGAATTTCTAAAATGTATTATGGATTATTACTGATCTGTAAGTAGTGAATGATTTATTAACATTAAAGAAATAATTAAAAACAAAGTGGTACCTTTATATTATCATTTGTATATGTACTGTGTTTTTATATTTTTGTAGATTGTCGGACTTTTGGGCTTCAATGGCATGTATGAAGAGAACAAAAGACAAAAACTAATGAACAGGTAATCTCAGTATTGTGTATCTTTAATATACAGCCTCACGTTTACAAAATTAATCTGGATAACACCCATACAAAGCAATCATTTCCAATCCACATTTATATAAAAAATAACAAGTCATTGAGGAATGTGTGAAAAATTTTTTGAGCGGAGAAGAACACGACCACATTTCTCTCACATATTGAAATGCCTAGGCTCAGCACTACAGGAGCACTATTACTTTACATCAGCATCTCATAACAAACGTCAACACATATCACAGGTAAGGCCCTGTAAAGCTACAATGACTTTATAATAGTAAAGACTTCACTATGGCTGGAATTTATGACACAGTACTTCTGTTTTAAAGCCTTGAGTTTGGCATACTGACTGTTTTTGGAACCAGAAGTGACCATATTTGCATGAGAGGGTGGAGGGTGGAACACAAACCTTACTGCTACCAATGCTACCTCTGAAAGGTTGCTGTAGCAGCAACTTGTCAACCACAAGGTAGCCCCGCCCTAAAGCATTCGCTGCTTTATCTTTGATTTTTCTCAAAATTGGACCGATGGGTGACGTCAAAGTCCCTGAATGTAGCCGTCTTTTACTTTTAACAGTTTGAGACACTCACCATGTTTTGTAATGGAAGAGTGCTACAGAGGTGGATACACTTATGTAGTGTTTGACACACAGCGTCACTTGAAACCCACCCACCCAACTTGCCTGGTTCTGATTAATGCAAACAGAAAGATAGAGGTTGTGATGAAACAAATACCTGGCATTGGTGATCTCCTAATCTTTACTTTTTAGGTGTCTCCTGTGTTTTTTGTTCTTAATATTTTCTTTTGCCTATGGTCTTAGCTTACGGTCTTCGTTTCTCATATTTTTTAATACAGTTATTTAACTTGCAGTACAGTTTCTGTTTTACAGTTCCGATGTGTCATTAAAGCGGTTATCCATCACAGACAGGGATCTCTTTCTCTCTCTCTATAGAATGAAATTGAGTTTGTAAATCCCTTCTGCTACATAGCAAACAACATACATTAATACAGAAGCAATCATATGGTAAACAGAAATAAAATATCATCACTGGAGCAGTGCTGAGGATGAATTAGAGTTTAAGAGTCTGATAGCTTGGGGGGAAAAGCTGCTCTGCAGTCTGATGGTACGGCAGCAGAAACTTCTATATATCTCTTCCCAGAAGGCAGCAGGGTGAACAGGTGATGTCATGTGTTTTAAAATCATATCCCACCACTGCATTATGACGCCCTGTGACCAGAAGATTACTCATTATGGCCTGAGGCATGTGCAGTAACACATAATGTTTCCTAACTGTCTATCTTTTCTACAAATGTGTGCTTCATGTCCTGTAGTGTCTACCATCTCAAAGGAATTTCTCTAACTGTGCGTGCAGTGACATTACTGACTGCAGCTTTACTGCACCTCTGCTCTGGAATGTTTTGAAAGTAAATCTGATGAACATCAGTTTGATATTTCATCCTGTCAAACTGGTCAGTTTAACATCAGAATGCTACAACCTGCAGAGTTAAGACGGACAGTGAAATTTGAATCAGCTTATAACTAATCAACATCACAGTTAAGAGTACGGTCTAGACCTGCTCTTTTATGAAAAGTGCTGTGAGATAACTGTTGTTGTGATTTGGCGCTATATAAATAAAAATTAATTGAACTTTTCCATTTATGGCTGTAGTCATCAACAGTATAAATTAATAGTTTCAATTAAAATCAAGGCACATTTAAATAATCTGCCCTAGAGCTAAAAGGCTGAGTTTGCTCGTGCTACGTCTAAACGTCAAAGACGTCGATGTGAGCTCCTGATGTGTATTTGTCTTCCAGCAGCAGCTTCATCAGCTTGGCGCAGGACGCCTCACAGGTGAGCAGCTGGCCCTGAGCGAACTTGTCTGAAAAAGCCTTCCTCAAGCTGGGATCAGCTGTTTCAGATCTGGCCACCAACTGCATGGCGGTGTCCAGGGGCCCTGGTTCAATACAGAGGACAGAAATAAACTGGGTTCAAGAAAATTATGGTTTGAAGGAACAGAAAAAACCCTTTTGCCTGCAAAGTAGAGACAAAATAATAAGTTTTAAAACTATACTGTGGTTTTACTAATTTATTGTGATGATTGGCACACAGATCTGGGCAATATGACCAATATGTTATTACGATAAAAACCTTTATATCATTTGATAAATATACTTATCACAATAAAGGCAAATTTTTTTTAAAGACTAAAAGTTGAAGAAACCAGATGGTTAATTGTGGTTAAACTTTTCTTTATGGTCAGAACAAATGATGCCAAAGAGTGGATCACTTAACAAATCTGAGGTAGAACAGAAAACAATTATGATAATAATTAACAAATGTGTAAATGTGTTAAGTTTAAAAAAAAATTCAGTCCCTTTTCTTCAACAAAATAAATAGAAAAATTAAGTGCTAATTCGTTCATGATTCATCATAATCAAGAAATATTTATTACTGGATTTCTTTTTGAATTATTTCTTATTTTGTTTTTATCAACTCCTCATTATTGTGTAATTAAATTAATCCAGTGCTTGTAACCCCTTGCATGGCTCTTTAGGTCTTCCACATTTTCTCTTTCTTTGAAAGTGTTTGAAAAAGTGTTTGGAGTTAGATCTCCACCTTCCAGCCACTGCTTCAATTCAGCTTCAGTTTCAGGCTGACCAGTTGGTCCTGAATGTACCCGGGTGTAAACGGGCAGTTCCTTACCTGGGGAGTAGTTGAGCACCCGGAGGTCCGGCTCCTCTTCTGCCAGTACCCTGAACATCATCGCTCGGGCAGCCTTGCCGGTGCAGTACAGCACCCAGGAGGGGAAAGGCTGCTGGGCGCACAGCGAGGAGACGTTGATCACGGTGCGCCTCAGACCTGGACGCTGCGGAAAAGCCTGGAGGACGCTGGCGGTGAGGCACAGGGCGGAGCTGACATTGAGAGACAAATAAGAGTCCACCTCTGCCATGTTGGTGAAGCTTTTGGCGTAGCGGGACACATCACCCAGAGAGGCTGGGATGAGAGGGAAGAACATGTCACATGTGTGTGTCTCCATCCTCATTCCTGTGAGTAGTTCCATAAACTAGTGTGCAAAATATATTCAGGCAGGAAACAAGATCACATAATCAAAAGGGAGTTTCACTCCAATCCTGCCTGGTGCCCTAATAATTCTGGGGCCGGCCCTGCTCAAAGTTAAACCATGACAATAGAGAAGATCTTTAATTAAAGGTATGTTCTCCTACATTACAGAAGTAAAAAACATTCTCTGACTACACTACACCTCAGAAGTGAAAGGAATTTCTAGCGTGCTACTCACAGTATACAAAAAGGTCACTGTCAACAGTTTGTATTGGAACTACTCTCTACTGAAGAAATAGGCCCAATAAACTATAAATGGCAGACACTGAAGACAGCATTATATATCATTAGCCTCCATCATCACTGATGCATTGTGTAGCATTTTACTGTTACAGCTGGTAGAGGGGGAACTAATCTGATCTATTTAACAGGCTGTTTATGTAAGCTCGTCCAATGTGTGTAAAATCTGAATCCCCTTCAATTGTAGTGGAGTAAATGTATATAATCCCGGGAAGTGGAAATATTCAAGTAAAGTTCAAACACCTGTAACGTCACTTCAGTAAATGTAGCTATTGAATAAGATTAGTCCCGCAGTCAGACCTGACTTCTGCGGATACTGTCTCCTTACCAGCGTTGTTGACCAGTATGAGGTGATCTATAACTTCAGGCAAAGCGGCTTTAGACGCTCTGACCACGCTCTCCGGTCCTTCCATCTGACCCAGATCTGCCTCCACACACTCCACCACCAGTCCCGCTCTTCCTTCCTCGGAGTCGGCCAGCTCCGTCCGCAGAGCCCGCAGGTCGTCACCGGAGCGGGCCACCAGGACGAGCACCGAGCCCGGCTTCACCAACCGCGACACCTCCCTCGCCACAGTCCGGCCAAAGCCCCTGGAGGCCCCGGTGATGATGCAGAGCGCCAGACCCAGGTCTGCACGCTCAGTGGACGACATGGTGCTGACAGAGTGCGTTCGCGTGCGCGCGTGTGGAAAGATAACGACTGGCGAAAAATTTGGGGGCAAGAGGTCTGCTCTTCTTCACAGACTTTAATTACCTTTGACAGTAAAGGTCATTGTGACACGGACCAAGTCCGCTTGCAACAGCAGCACGGCGTTCCTGGAGAGCACGGGGTCCACGGCCCACTGCTGTGATTGGTTCATAGAGGAATGCTCACTGTTGTGATTGGCCCGCGTGGCTCTGACAAGACGCCCCCTTTTTCTTCTTCCCTGCGTTGCATCGTTTTAGCCAGTTAGTTGGCCCTCTAGTGGCTATTTTACACTGAAACTACTTTTCTGTCGATGTATCCAGAGCCTAAGTTCCTCCCCTTCCGGTGGACCTTATTTTGGAAAAATATTGTACGGTAGTAAATGGCAGGAGACAACAAATATTTTGATCCTGTTTGAATTGTGCCCCGAATTACACATATGATCTTTGTCGATTTAAAAGATACATTTTAAGTTAAAGAAGGTCGTAGTTTGATGTAAAACTGTTGAGATATAAGACTGTGAAAACACATAATTACAAAGACCACAAACCCAAAAGTCACGTATGTGACGTTGCCAACATCAAAACATGAGAGGATGATTTGATAAAAGAGCCAGGAGTCGTTGGATTAAACACATCAGGTGAGATACATTTCTGCGTGGAACATAGCTACATTATCTAGCTAGTAGCAAGAAAGCAATGAACGTTAGCTAGCGTTACCGCGCTAACATTTTGGTGACGTATATTGTGCGAGACGAGAGATGTAGTTCATTGACGATTTCACACAAAACGACATGTAACTTCACTGTTTTACAACAAAATGCGACTTTCTTTACTTGCAAAATTCTATTTTAAATTGACCAACATCATATGTGTAATTCAGGGTTCAATTCTAACGGGATAAAAAGATAAGTTGTCTCTCGCCATTGATTACCGTACATAATTTTTCCAAAAATAAGGTACCATGAGCCGGAAGCGGAAGTGACTTAAGCTCTCTCTTTCAGTGCAAAAGAAAAATTATATAAAATGATTTTCAAAACTTTTTAGGTCACATAAATATCCAGAAACATCCATGGCTTTCTAATAAGAATTAAATAGAAAACGCCAAGAATTATGTTTATTGACACTGTACAACTAAGTTTGATTTTACATAAGACAGAAGTTCATTTAATATGT
Source organism: Micropterus dolomieu (assembly GCF_021292245.1). Taxonomy (NCBI): domain Eukaryota; kingdom Metazoa; phylum Chordata; class Actinopteri; order Centrarchiformes; family Centrarchidae; genus Micropterus; species Micropterus dolomieu. The sequence goes on along the minus strand of NC_060162.1, from coordinate 28,107,760 downwards.
TCGGTTTATTTAGAAAACTTGATTGGTAGGGAACAGGCACAGGGGGGGCAGCTGTGGGTCACTTTTATAAAATGTCGGGTTTCATCCCCATAACTTTTTGAAAGCATTTGTTGAAAATGTCTGGAAAAATAGCTCACAACAATCAATGCTAAAAAAAGAAAATGCTTTTATTTGGTTTATTTGCGCAATTAGAAAACATACCATGTAATGTAAATATAGAAGAAACAAATGTGCATTGCCTAAAAAAAGTAACATGCTACAGATTGCTGCATTACATTATATTTTTATATTTTGAATTGTCACCTGCCATCTGAATTTTGTCTTTCCCTTCAGAGATATCTCCGCCATAAACATTTCTCCAGAACACAGGAAATTAAGTGTTCAAAGTGTCAAGCTCAAAATGTTCTGGGGGAAAAGCCCCTGACCATCCTATCACTATATTGAATATTTGTTTTAAAATAGTGTTAAAATATCTCGTCCCGTTCTCATGAACCCAATATATCGTCACATTTTGTGAGCTAAGTGTATCATCACACCCATGACCTGGGCCTTTATGTCCCCACCACCTTTTAACACAAACTGACACTCTTGGACAACTTTTACGTTCATTGTTCTTATTGCCTTGTTGAGTTTGTTGATTTAATTATTAATAATTTAACATATAACATATGTGGAAGTGTGCAAGGACTTTAAAAATCACAATATTCTGTGTCTGTACCTAAGTGGTACTCAGGTTCCTGCCAAACCTCTGAATCTCATCAGTGGTTCCCCTGATCAGTGGTGCCTGATCCTGTTTTTTGCTTGTGCTTCAGGTTCTCATGTCCTGTGAGAGATCACCATCAGTCTCGTTCAGTGCCTCGCCTGTTTTCTCTGCCGCCTGCTCAGCTCTCACTGATTGTCTGTCTTCAGAAGGACTTCAAGCTAGCGATCACTGTTGTACATTTTTGGAATTAAGAAATAAAATTAACTGTGAATTTTCACATTCTTCATAATCCTTGTTCTGCTGTTGGGTTCAAGGAGTGTTAAGCGTAACACGTAGTGAACAAGGAAGTTAGCAATGTAGCTTGGTCCTAGCCCACTGGCTTGGCGTACAAGGAGGAGGATCTTAAAATGAATTCTAAATGTTACAGGAAGCCAGTAAATAGTGCTTTATAGTAGTCGAGTCTGCTTGAAATAAAGGCATGAATCAATTTTTCATCATCTTTTTGATGTTTTGGTCATACTTAGCTATGTTTCTACGGTGAAAAATTATATTTTTGTTGCTTTGTTAATTAAATCATAGATCTGAATCTAAAATAACCCCAAGACTTGTAACCTCTGATTTAATACAGAATCTCCCCAGATTATTGAACAGCATTTCTCTTTTTGTGTTAGGGCCAACTGGTAGGATTTCAGTTTTGTCTTTGTTTAACTGTAGGAGTATTAACTTTTACTAGCTTGGAGTTTATAACTGTAGCATCATTTGGTTCAACAGAGATGTACAGTTGCGTGTCACTCGCATAACTATGGAAATATACATGGTCCCCTTTAATGCTCTCACGAATTCCCAGCATGTATGGTTCAGCTCCCTTGTGCATGACACATGATTTCCAAGAGTGACGTAAAACTGCAACAATGCAATGATTCACATTTTGATGCTGTTTTAAAATCTACACTGAAGGCATGGAGCTGAGCTCCAGATATGGAGTGTTGCATCTCACTTCTAAAATATCTTTCTTGGGAGTTGCACATGTGCAGTTACTAGTTACGGACTACTAGCCAATCAGAAGACTCTGAGTTCCTCAATAATCTTCTGACAGAAAAGCGGACCGAAATCTGTTTTAAAATTCTCCCAACTATTAACCTGCAACATCCCACCAAAAATTTCAGCATCAGTTAGAGAGTTTGAAGCCAGAAAATCTTCATCTACATTTCACAATTTACAGTTGGGGTCATCTTTGTCCTCATCTTTGTGGGCTCTTCCCACGGTATGTAACTCTGGACTCATTGCAAATTTCAGACTGAACTAGGAAGGTACGTGAGTCGTTTGTAGGTTTTTAATCTGCTGGTGGGTGATCATGGAAGAAGTGGAGTAACTGACTGTGGAGAGATGAGGCAATGTATGTTTGATCGAAGGTTTGTGAGGCAGCTACACAATCTTATATACTTTGTCTTCCAAGATTGTAAATCTAGTGGTGGGATTGACATGTGGATCTCCCGAGTCAAGTATGGATTCGTATATTTTTTGGATCTCAGCGTCGGCCTGTTAAGCTTTGCAGTCCACACATTTCCTTTTAGCTGGTTGCACAATGGCACAAAAGGGGAAACTGACCGTCCATTTCACTCACAGGTGGTCTGTCTAGAGAGGGCATCAGGAACTGTTTGGAATCTTCCCCTTTCAATACTCAACGTTGAAAGAATTCCTGTTCTGTGGTTGAGTAATTTCTTTCTGCTGGATTTAAGGTGGGACTAGGAAAGTTATGACCTTCTCACTTCCTAATTCCGTTGGTTGGGCCAACACTACACTTAATCACTTAATCCTACATCCATGCATCAATGTACACCATGAAAGGTAAGGTGAAGTCTGGGTGAACGAGGAATGAAACAAGTTGTTTTAATGTTTCATAAGCAACTTGGCAGATGGGTGTCCAGATATATTTGGAGCCTTTTCTCTTCAAGGCAATACAGCTAGTAACTTTTCTTCTTCCACTTGTACTTCATCGATGCAAACTACATGACCAAGGAATTTGAGTGAGGTTCTAAAGAACTGACACTTCTTGTTGTTGGTTGTTTTATGCTGATGGTCAGGCCTGTCTTCCTTAGCTTGTCCAAAACTGTTTTCAGGTCAGTACTGCTCAATTGAACCAAAGACCATGCAGATTTCACCATGGAGATCTCCCAACACCAGCTCCATAAAGCTGATGATACACGGTGCAACTTTTTGAGCAATGTTGCTGTGTTTAATTCCGAACGTTACTCCAACACAACTAGCTCAAAACACAGAAAATATTTGTGACCAACAGCAGGTTTGAGAAAGATTTTAGTCTAGTTCAAAAACTGTGTAGTGATGAATCATTCTGCTTCCACTGCTGCTAGCTTACCTGAGCTGTTTTTGTTTGTTTGTTTGTTTGTTTGTTTGTTTACTTTATTTATACCCGTAGGTAAATTTGTTTTACAGTGCAATGACATTCTATGGCATCCAGTACAAAAAAACAACACACAACACAGAACATCACACTACACATAAGGACAGATAAAATAAATAAATAAAATAAAAAATTCATTATGAAAAATTCATGAGACCCCTAGTATATATCTGAGAAAACACCTCTACAATTTGTTAAGCATATCAATCGCATTTATTACGAAGCTGCTTTTATGTCTTTTCGTTCTACACCTAGGGACTTTATACCTCCTCGCAGACGGTAATAACTGAAACTCATTTCGCAGAGGGTGAGAGTCATCATTTAAAATTGAAAGGGCCATCCTTTGTAATTGTTTGGCATATAGTGATGCCACTCCTGGTTTTGACTCGCCTATCAAACGGCCAGACCATTTTATTATCTGATCTAGATGATTTTTTGCCTTTAAGGATATATGACCGTACCATACTAAGATGGAAAAAGACAAAACAGATTCTATAAAAGCATGATAGAACAACTTCATTATTGTTTT
>NC_060162.1:28086723-28104006 GCF_021292245.1 Micropterus dolomieu | reverse complement strand
CTCAATTAAAATGTGTGGTTGAATTGTATTGAACGCCGAAGAAAAGTCAACAAATAAAAGTCTAGCATGTGTCCTCTGTCCATCCAAGTGTCCTAATAGCAGATTTAACATTGTGAGTGTAGCATCCTGTACTCCTCTATGAGGTCTATATGCAAACTGCATAGGATCCAATCGATGTTCTGTCCACCTCAAAATCTCAGACCGTACTAATTTCTCAAGGATTTTCATTAAAATGGAAGTCAAAGCGACCGGCCTAAAATCATTTATCATCTTAGGGTCTCTACATTTAGGGACAGGAATGACCACCGCATCCTTCCACAGGATCGGTACATGTTGTGTCTCCAGAGACTTATTATAAATTTCATGAAATACAGGGCTCAATTCTTTTGCACATGACTTTAATAGTCTGCCACAAATGCTATCAGGACCTGGGCTTTTATTTTAGCCTGGTGGCTGGGCTAAATGGTCACCCTGACGGGGGATTTAATGCTCCTAGCACTTTTATTGACTCTCTGGTAGTCTCACTGGCTCACAGTCAAGACGGTGCCTCCTTTCATCCAACCAACTTTGCTAATAGTTGGTGACTCCATAGTGCAAAATATCCACTTTGCAAATGCAGTCACGCTGTTTTCCTGGTGCAACAACCCCCCACATCACTGAAAACTCCCTGGCCTTCTCACTTCACTCCCACTGACCAACATCAATATTATAGTCCACATTCAACGCTGGACCTTATAAACCTGCTGAAAAACACACAAGTCTCAAAAACTGCACAACAAAACAGCCCAAAAATTTAGCAAAATTGCATTATTAGCAGCTGTAAACGAGATTGTAGAGAAGCTTGAACATAGAAGAAAAAAAATAGGTGTCCTGGTCCACTATGTGGCCATGAAAGAACTACTACTCCTATAATAGCATGGTATTTGCCCTAACCCTGCATTTTAAGATATTGTGCGTCCAATCTGGGACTCCTGGAGCCACTTCACATTAATTACGATATCTGTACTTTGTCTTTACTAGTGTATTGGCACACATTTGTCATCAGTTTTAAACAGTCGACTGGTTGTTGTCCTAGACTATTTAAAATATTGTTTGTGTTCAACTGGTCCTGAAAAAACCTGGCCTGGATCCTTGACAAACATCACCATATTTCAAAATTGCCTTTTATCTCAAAGATCCTGGAAAAGAATATCTCTAACTGGCTGCTATTGATTGGAATAGCACTTTTGAAAAATTTCAGCCTGCCTTCCGTCAACATCATTGTGCCGAAACAGCCCTTCTGAAAGTCACCAATGACCTCTTATTTAATCCAGACGCCCGTTTGTGCTTTATTCTGGTGCTGCTGGATTTGAGGGCTGCATTCGATAGTATTGACCACGGCATTCTCCTGGATAGACTGAAGCACTGGGTGGGCATATTGGGAACTGTTCTGAACTTGTTTACTTCATACTTGTCTAATAGAAGTGTTGCATTTCTATTAACAATTTCAAGTCATCACAATTTTATTCTCCACATATATGCTCCCCCTGGGTGAAGTGATTCACAGACATGGTATTTCTTTTCACTGTTACGCTGATGATACACAATTGTACATTTCTGTAAAGCCCACCAACCGATCTCCCTACAGGACTGCCTGGAAGATATAAAAGACTGGATGTCAAATAACTTTCACCAACTAAACTCCAACAAAACAGAAATTATTGTTAATGGTCCCCAACACCTCTCAAAGCTGCCACCTATTGGTCACCTGTCACAACACATCAAGCCTGTTGCTAGAAATCTTGGTGTTTCATTTGAGAGCAATTCTGTTCTGAGCAACACATAACTCAAATAAATTACTAAAATTAGGTCCATTTTAAATGGAGGTGCAGAAATTGTTGTACATGCTTTTATTTCCTCACATCTCTTAATCATAAAACCTTAAAACGTCTACAGACTGTACAAAATTAAGCAACATTGCTTTGTACTGGAACCATGAGGTACGATCACATCACTGCTGTTTTAGCCTCTTTGCATTGGCTTCCTGTTTCTTTTAGGATTGATTTTAAGATTTTATTGATTACTTTTAAGGTTCTCCATGGCTTGGCTTCTGCTTATATATTAGACCTTTTAACTCCTTATGAACCTATGCGTAGTTTGAGATCTTTGGGCAGGGGTCTCTTGTCTCTTCCTCTTCTTGTCAAAGCTTAGAACTAAAGGAGACTGAGCTTTTGCTGTTAGGGCCCCGAGGCTCTGGAACAACCTGCTGGAGGAAATAAGGCTCTCAAACTCAGTGTCTTTTTAAAAATGCGCTTTTATCTGAAGGCATATCCTAAATTTATGTGAGCTGTTGTTATTTGTTCTAGTTTTATTCTTATAGTCAATCTATTATGCTTATACTTGATTTCCATTTTTATTTTTTGTCCTCATGCATTTTATCTTGGTGGTGGGGTTTCATGTCCTTTTTTTTGCCCTGTTTGTCTTTTATGAAGCACTTTGTACTTTTATTTAATAGGGTTATAAAAATATAAGTTATTATTATTATTATTATTATTATTATTATCTTAAGCAAACGTTACTCAAACAGGAGGAACATCTACACGGTGCTTTAGTGAGTATTGGGCCATGGTGTATGTGGGATCGAATCAAATAAACTACAGTGTGTGTGTGTGTGTGTGTGTGTGTGTGTGTGTGTGTGTTCATGGTGATGAAGGAACATGTCACCCACACTCACCACAGAATGATGATCTCTGCCTTTAGGGACCTTTTCTTTGATAAACCAGCATACAAGCAGTCATTTTACTGGACTGTTATGATACTATTTTCAGATATAGAAAGTCAGTAATTAGGAAATACATTTGGTTTATGTAACCAATGAAACAACCTCTGACATTTTAAACAAAAAAGAGACAAGCCGGGAAGGCATTTTCCTGTTTATTTCACTGAAGTTATAATAAACAAAAACTAAGATTGTTTTCACAAAAAGTTGATGAATTTCGGTCAAGACTTGAATATCTGTTTCACACCTTCATCATGAATTCAGAGCCTTTAACATGCAGTAATGATCCAACACATTCACCTGTCTCTTATCTACAGTAAATGAGCAATGTTGGTAGAAAAATCAACACACACAGTCAAAATTTGGATGTGCACACACACATGCATTTGCAATTCTAGATGTGTGAGAAAGTCTCAAACCACTGAAACACAAATATCATAAAATGTCTGTAATAACCTGTAATAACCACAATATTAACAAGCTAATATTGGGACAATATAGATAAGATTTGATTTTGAGTTCAGTTAACCATGTCCTGATGATAAGATGGTAAAACTCTGAATGTATGATTTCTTCACATAACCTCTTCAAATGCAGTCACTTTCCTTATGATACCATCCATAACTGTATGGGACTGTTCATACCCAGCAGCCTACTTTCTTTTCCTGCTTAATGGCCTTAGATGCTCTGTTGTATATTTCAAAACACCATTAAAGTGGTAAACAGACAAAACAGAAACTGCCAACCTATTTGAAACAAATGACAGATTCATATATTATATATATATATAAGTCATCTCCGCAATTTCGGATGAACGAGGAATGTAAGAAATTCACTTTATGACCATAAAGAAATGTTAATAACATGTGAAATAATGACACTATGACAACAATATGTCACAATTAGGTCCCTGCTCACCAAAACAGAACCAGGTGTATGTGTTACCAGATGTTACAGATGATGAGGTTTGAACTACATGTTTGATTCACTGTGAGCACGTTTGTCATTTTCAAAATCACTATCCTGGGAGATGAGCTTGTAAGGTTTCTTCCGCTCCTTCTCCTCCAGCACTGAGTTTCCCATCTCCACATCTTTGCTGCGTAGCTCGTGTCGAGACAGGAACTCCACAATGCCGGCTCCAATCGAATCCCCCAAAACATTGGTTGTGGTACGCAGACGGTCCCTAAACCCCAGCAAAAAAACAAACAAAAAAACAGAGAATGGATGGGAAAATACCTAGGAAAACGCAGGTAATTGCAGCGATATTTGAGTGCAGCAATATTTTTGACTTAAAAAAAAAAATGTATGCAAATGAAATAATTTACCCACTCTGTTTGTGTATCCCTGGAGGTTATGATTCAAGTTTCCAGCATTCTTCTTCAGAAGTGCTTGATGCATTGTGGGATAGCTTTGGAAACCTTTACTCTGGTTTTATGGGGGAAGGGTTATGTGCTGGACTATTTCTATTATATGCAGTGCAATCTGAAATTTGATTTGATTTATTGTTTATTTTAAGAGGGACAATGTACATTGATCACCATTCAAAACAAAAGTAAATGTACCTGAGTTAGCCACAGGACAGTTTTCATCGGCAGTCCCTTTGCCTGATGTTGTTAGGCATCTTAAAATAAAATCTAGGAAGTCACTGCACCTGGCCAAAAAATAGGTTGTTTATAATCAATTACATCAAGGTGCAACTTTTCACAATGAGAGTTGTGTCCATACTTTTTAAAACCTCCTTTATGGGGCTGCTTGGAAGTAAAAAAAATCACAGTTTCAATCAGGCAGATTGATTCTAACACTCGCCTGAAAACTATGGTCGGGGCCAGTCTCGATGGACATGCTAAGTTAGGCTAGATTTCCTAAACTTCCTTCTTAAATTTCCTTTATGAGACACAATAAGTTAGATTCACTGGAGTGTGCCATAACCTTGCTTTATGAAACTCCCCGTAATTTTCTCCATGCAGGCTCTTATTCATTAGACACTATACTTACTGTTCAGTGCAGGGCATGCCTTCATTAAGGAGGGCTTTGACAGACATTCATATTTGGTCCATCCTAGTTAAAGGAGAGAAGTTTTTTTTTCTTATTACCCCAGTTAGCGGAGTAATTTCTGGGAAGGGTATTCTAATTGAAATGATTAATTTGGGAAACCTAATTATGTTTCTATGTTAAAACTCATTGCAAAAAAATATTCAATACAAAAGGGAAGATGTAGAACAAGACTCCAGGGAGAGAGGAGAAGTGTGTCACCAGGTGGTAGTAGATACAGAGCTGCTATTGACCTTTAAGATGACAGAGATGGTTGATGCAGGGATGTGAGCTACACTTACAGCACTTAAACAAGCAACATGTCACACGCACTTGTGTTTTCAGGATGTTCAATGGATGTCAAGCTACTCACAGGAACCAATCAACCGCAATGATGAGAGTGATGTCATCAGTAGGAAGTCCGACAGAGGTCAGTACAATCACCATGGTGACCAGGCCTGCCTGAGGGATGCCAGCAGCTCCAATACTGGCTGCAGTTGCTGTAATACTTGAGTGAAGAGAAACACACAGATGAAACGATGTGTGTTACTTTGGGGATTATTTATTTTTCATTTTTCTTGCTGATAACAGCATTAGCTTTGGCTATATAAGTAGGTTTTACCTGATGGTGATGATCTGACCAAAGTTCATTTCAATGTTGTTGACCTGGGCAATGAAGATGGCCGCCAGTGCCTCATACAGAGCAGTTCCGTCCATGTTGATTGTGGCGCCCACAGGCAGCACGAAACGTGTGATTCGCTTGTCAATTTTGTTGTTCTCCTCCAGACATTTAAAGGTGACAGGGAGGGTAGCTGAGCTGGGAGATACCAGAATGGAAACAGATTTTTTAAAAACTGTTTGAAGGAACAGCCTGACATTTTGGGAAATATGCTTTAGAGGTGGAAATTATGAATCACTTTGCTGGAATCGTTTCGTTCCATTCAAATATTCATAGTCAGTGACTTTTTGCTTGGTTCCCTTTGTCCCTAAGCTAAGTGACTGCATCTCTTTCAAATTCACTTCAGTAGGCCTACATCAGTAAGCTGATGATGTTCTGTATGGTTTGTTTTACTTCTGTCAATTGAGTAGTAAGTCTAGAGGTGGTTAGTATATGTACAAACAAATATTTAACAACAAATAGTTGAAGTGAACTGATTGTGCTGAATCACCATTGTCACCCATTGTATCCTCACTGGTGACTGAGAGCACCGCTGTCATCTCAGCCGTGTACAGTACATTTGGTTTAGTTCAAAATAAAACACATTTCAGTCCCCAGTGAGGAGCTCCACTGCTAAAAGTTACTGATTCAGTCAGTGATTATGATTCAGTCTAGTCAGTTCAGTTTAAAGATGCAGTGTAAGTTTTTTTGTACCTGTACTGAACACCAGCAATATAAATGTTTGCCATCAAACTCACATTCAGATGAGCAAAAAGACATTTTTCTTCACTGTCAGTTGTCTGGCACATGTTTAGCCTATAGCTTAACACAGACTGGAAACTGGAGAACAGGTCTTCCAGGCAACTCCAAAGCTGTCTTTGTTATACTGTATGTATATGTTGCAAGGTTTGCTACAAATCAAAGGTGAGTCATGAGTAGAGGTGTAAAAATTTAAAAAGTAGTCCATCTGAAACAGACACAGATTTGGCTACATCAATACAACCCAAAATCTACATGAAACTTGGAAAAAAATCATTCTGGCTGTCTAAAATGGATCTTTCAAAATAACTCTCTCTCTCAAGCCATTTACAACATTCACACACTGAAGAATCTGCAGGATCATGGTGTGCAACTCTGCCTGAACTTTTTACTTTGTCGGTGGCACCTCAAACCAACACAAAGTGGATCATTCCAACTTTAGCTGGTAATGCTACTTCTGTCACCAAAGAAATGGGTGTGATGTTACAATCGTTGATATGCGGACAACAGGTCATGCTTTCAGAAAGTCTCTCCTCGAAGACATTCACAGTGTTATACACGAAAAGTGACTGGTAGGTGAAGTAATTGTGTGACTAAACAAGAAAACAGAGCTTGTGAAAGAAATTCAAACCCTACTTTCACACCATAGACCCACAATTCTGATGTCAAATAGGTATATAAATTGACATTTAGACAGACAACTTAGTTTGAAGCACACTGACACTTTTAGCAAACAAAACAGGTTTTAAGTAGTTCAAAGGCCTGTTTTTTAGGGCAAGTTGTTTCCAACTGGTCCCAGTCATTGGGCTAAAATCTAGGATAAACAGTCTAACTGCAGGTTTGGTAGCAAAACAAGCAAAGTTCCCAAAATGCTACATTGTTTATTTCAGAAACAATTGTCATTCATTTGTTGATGTGTTGGACACCACTCACCTGGAGGAGGTCCCCAGGGCTGTTACCAGAGCTTGCAAGAGTCCAGCAATGAAGATAAAGGGGTTTTGCCGAGTAATGGCAAAATAAAGAGTGGGAAGAATAATAACAGCGTGGATCAGTAAGCCAATGATAACTGTGATGGTATACATGCCCAGCTGGCCACCCATCTGTGTCAGATCATCCATCTCCACAATCTTTCCAGAAATTAGGAACATGATGCCAATAGGAGCATACCTGAGAGGAGGAGAGAAACAGTGAGAAATTGAAGATAAGTGTGATGATGACATTGGTGCAACAGAAAAAACTTCCCACTCAGGATGAAGTCATACCACATGATGATCGCAACCAGGCGCATGATAGCTTCATTGAGGCTGTCGAAGAAATCCCTCAGGAGCTGGCCCTGCTCCCTCATGCTGCCAATTATTAGACCAAAGCACATGGAGAAGACCACCAGCCCGAGGGCGTTGACCCCGTTCACCTGACCCGCCACTGGGATCACTTCCTCCCGGGTGGTCTCCATGACCTCTTGGGTGCCATTGGTGGAGTTGAAGAGGGTGTCATTCACTGTCACTGTCACATGGACTGTTCGCTTGTCATATTTGGTTTTGAACTGCAGAATGATAGAATTAGAGGATCATGGTTTTACCAGTGGCGTTTGATAGAGCTGAAGCTGATTTATGTCACCCCTCAGAATCAGGAAATAACACTTTGAGTTAAATTATGGTTTAATGTCCTCCTGGCTCATCCTTACTGACGGCCCCTTGACCTTTTCTCTAGAGGCACTGAAAATGTTGCTCTGACAAACACTTTGGTTTATGAAAAGATACAGCATCTTTTCAAAATGAATCACTGGATTGTCATAAATTTAACTTCAGTTATTCATAGTTCCCCAGAGGATGAAGTCCAGTGTTTTTAGTGACCCAATGACCTTTCATTTAGCACTACTCACGGACCAACTTCTTCATTCACTTCATTATGAAATTTGCTATGGATGTTCATGGTCTTCAGAGGATTCATCCTCTGGGGCCAACAAGGCATGAGAATATTGACATATTCGTGCTGGGTTTGTGCTAATTTTCTTCCATACTGAGGTTGGTTCAGTTTGGTTCAGTGCACTTTACGGACCTTTTACTACACTCCTATTTGTTTTATAGAGTCTATGCCTGCTCAAATGGGAAATGATTACAATTTGAATCAGGAAAACTTGCTCTGTTTGTGGATGTTCACTATAAGCTAAACTATCTAATCAAGTTAGCCCAACTCATACAGCTAGAATCATTGTTGTGGTGAAAATGTGATTCCAGTAATGTTAGGGCATCAGATATCAAAGATAACCAGTAAATCATAGAAGCACTGGGCAGGGTCTTGGATAGGACACAAAACTGTGTCTCAACAACACTCAGGAAATCTGCGGTGTATAGACTGTAAAGGGGTAGGTCGGCCCTCAGTGTCTGAGTGCACATGTTTCAGAGGAGGGGAGAGAGAGCGAAAAAAAGGTAGGGGAGGCAGACAAAGAGAGAGTTTTGGAATTAACACAATGGCGTTGTTTAAGTTGAGTTCAGGCTTAAAATGTGAGTTGCCTTAGCTGGACTGGGGCCACTGTTAATTGGGTATAGTGATTCTTGGGCCAAACTTCAGCCCCCCATATTATATAAATATTATACTCTTGGCATTCTCTCTCGCACACCGTCTGGTGGCACTAGATCTGGTTAGAGTTTGACTTGTTCACAAGAAAAGTCAAACTCTAATGGGCAGATTGCTGAGCCCATTCATGCTCTTCAGAGGATAAACTCTACTCAAAATGTCCACTTTGATCAGTAGATATGGCAGGATCTAACAAGGAAAGAGTCATTCAATTTGTTAGAAGGATAGCAACATCAGTATGGTATTAGATCTGTTATTTTGTGGTGTGTAATGGGGGGTGGGGTGCTGTCAAAGTATTTCCTATTTTAAGACATCATGGACACAAAGTACTGCATAGTTTGCAAAGTGTTAATTGTGAAGCTCACCTGCTGTGTACAGGCTTGGACCAAGTTTGGTGGAAACATATTTCTGAAATGTGAAATCACGCAGTGGGTTAAGAGATGACGTCACTGGTTTTAGTCAAACTTTGAGAACAGTATTGTTCTTCTATACAGGCTACCTGATCAGATCCAAGAAGGCATCAGCAGGACTGATTTGCTCTATCATCTGCTGCTTTCCAAACTCCTCTTTTGATCCTTTTCCTGGGTGGATGATGAGGACGACTAAGATACCAATGAAGACTGCGATAAAAGTCGTGGTCATGTAGTATATCACAGCTCTCATGCCCATCTTTCCTGAGGCTTTGGTGTCCAAAGCTGCCATTCCTAATGGACAGAGGGTGGAAATGCTGTTGAAATCTGAGTATTAAGAGGTATAAAAAATGTTTTTGCCCGGTATGTTTATTCTTCATCAGTTGGCAGATTATAAATTGATCATCTAACAGTGTGTTAAGTGGTTCTTAAATACTATCCATTAACATCTTTAAATGAACCAGTTGGTTTGGATTGTGCTTCCAGGCAATGGAAATTGTCACACTTTTAAAAGAAGAGCATCCACACAAGAGTTTTCTGGTTATGACATATAATGAAGAAAAATGTATCCTTTTGTGCGTGTATGGTGTGCTTCCAACTGTTTTAGCACATTATAGCTAATATTTGAGTTTGTAACAGTGATTAGAATTAAAATGGTTTAAAATGGCAACACTGTGCTAATCATGTACAGAGAAAAAGCTTTGTTGTACTTCCAACCACATTAAACTGTGATGCTGTGTTGCACTACAGTGCACAGTGAAGAACTATACTGCATTGTGAAGGGCGAGGAAAGAGTTTTTTGCTCAAACATGGAGTTTACTTCTTCAAACATATTCCCCTAGCCTATCAGAAAAAATATATATATTCACAGAACCCAACTATTTAATACACTGTGTTCGGATCTTCTTTGATTTTTTTGGCATATTACACAGACATTAAAGAGGTAGTGCCCTCACTGCTCGGATACCCAACTTGAATCTATGAGTCACAAATGCTAATTAAGCGCCATCTCACCTCAGTTCTTCATCAGTTACTGTTTATGGATCTAAATGATTGCCAGTGACAACTCTTGTACAGAGGCTGGATGAATAATATTGGGGAGTAGGACAAGTTGTTTTGAGTGTTAGTAATAGTTCTGGAAGTTTGCATAGTCAATAGTAGTAACTGGCAGACAGTTAAGGCTTGAATGGGCAAGAAACTCTCCCCACTGAATTATCCCTACAAAAGATTCTTTGCACAGCCTCAAAAAATGTAAGGACCAAAGTTAATTGATTCCCACGGTGCATTTCAGTAGAAATTCTGTTGCATGTGCAGTGAACAGGACCCAAAGCTTATGTTCTTTAAAATCCCACAACACAATCTACACCTGAAATTAGATCACCACTAATTCTGGGTACATTTTTGAATAATTGAAAAGCTATGGTCTAAAGTTTTGTTTCGATAAAGTGTTACAGCTCTTAATCCCATGTCTGATTGGCTTTTCTCTATGGGAACTGAGGCTCATGGATATTGTAGTATGTAGAGCCCATACCACACTGAGAGAAACAGTGTTCTCCAAAACAAAGATTAAATATGTAAAACTGACGGCCATAACATAAACCTGTAGTATATAATCCATGGAATCCCGGAAAAACATTCAGGATGTCTTTAAAAAATAAACAATGGATAAATACTTGCAGAATCAGCACTTCCTATTTTTTATTGTCCTATTTTCTATTTAAATACACAGTTTAGCTCTCAGAAAGATCAATGAAAGAACTGGTCCACGGATGAAGACAGAAACACGCAGTGGCTGATGGACAAGAAGCTAAGCTGGAAGTAAAGACAGAGAGTTTCAAGGGCAGAGGGAAATTGGAAGTCCACTGCCACAATGCAAACCAAGTCTTCCCTGCAACTGAAACAGTGGGAATCTCTTCATCACCATGCTGGGGGTGAGGCTGGCTTCCTCACTGATTACTGCTTTATAAAGATGGTCATCTTGTGAACCACCTCTACTGAGCTGCCATTGTTTGCCAGCGCGAGTTTGCCCTGTTCAGACTGGTATCAGATATTTTGGATGTGTGAGTTAAACTCAAGCCACATCACAGCAGTTGCTCCTGTCAGACCCATTTATGTTTTTTGACTTCATCCTTCACTTCATCATGCTTTTTGACGTCATCATTCAATTTCTGGTTCATTTAAACAGCAGCAGAGATGCAGCTGAGGAAAGCTCAGAGATCCCATCGTACGTAGCAGACCACTGAAGAGAAACTGAATCATAACTCTGACACAAGCAAAGTGAATGTTGACATGTCCTAAATCCATTGACAGATCAGTTACATGGATGGCGTGATGCGTGAATGTGTTATACCTGTGATTAGACTGGAGACTAGTAAAGGGAGAACAAGCATCTGAAGCATTCTCATTAGTAGCTCTCCAGGGAAAGAGAAGTACTTTACTTCTCGATAGGTCATCTTGTACGGCCGGAGCGTGAAGCCCAGAATAATACCTGCAGAGACAAGTGTATGCATTATATGTATGTATATGTGTCTCCATTGCATTAACAAGACTCTGACTGAAAGAAGTCTGAGAGCTTGCAGAGGCATACATACCTACAATAACTGCCCCAACGGTGAAGAGCACAAAGGCATTCTTCTTGAAGAAAGCCTGGACGTCCTCTTTGGAGATCTCCTCCACTTTCCTCTTTGCCTTCATGGTGCGTATGTGAATGCTCTCCCTTAAACGCTGCATCCTGCTGCAGTAAACTAAAATGAGTCCATTAGTGCAAAAGAACCATGGTAGTCTTATCAGCAAGCTAGCAAATTCATGTCAGGCACAAAAAATTGCAAACCTTGCAATCTAAATTTTGGCTGAAGCTGATTTAGAATGAACCAGGTGTCTTCCAAATGTACAATCTTTTATCAACGGTGTTTCTTTGCGGGGCTGAAAGAGGTGTACCTCAGAGTAGTCATGCTTAGTTGCTTTTCCTCCTGACCACTGTGCATTTCTTTGCAGGAGCCCCCTGCTGTGTCAATGGACTGGCCTCATTTAAATGAATGAGTGGGCGGCGTTCAACTTGTGCCCCTATTTTGGTTGTACTGTTTCTTTAATGCAATTCTTATCCTGGAGGACGTCAGACCTTCTGAGAATTATGGAGGAAAACACTTGCAGATCCAGCAGCTCCTCTACTGGCTATAGCTTCTGTTCAACCAGCCTCTGCAACATAATGTTGTTTCTCCAGGGTTTAAACGTTCAAAGCTTACTGAACAAAATGCAAAGCTTGGTTGTCCAGAAATCATCCAAGAATGGCAAATGTCAAGTATTTATGTGATCATGAGCACCAAAGCCCCCCCAGTAATGACACATTTTGGGGAAAAAAGCTGTTACAGAATAGTAATCATTAACATCACATGTATAATTCAACTTTTTGCGGTGGACAACTGTAATTGTTAACTTTAGCCTAAATCAAGCCATGATATTTTGTTTACAACGGGGCTCCTGTCTTCCACTTCCTACTGTACTTTTAGTTGTAGGACTACTGATGGTCCAGTTTTGATGCAGAGTTTGGAAAGATCCAGTGTAGCAGTGATCTCATGGCCAGAAGATCTGACAGCCACACGGGGGCACCAGTACTTTACTGTTCGTCATTCACCCTCCAGTGGATTGAATGACTTGCTGCTGTCTCCATTAATCAGACAATGCGAAGTGCAGGTTGCGTTATGTCTGGATGGTCTGAATGTGGTTTGTATGCTCAATGGATTTTTATTATTGGCTTTATTCCTGAAAATTTGACTGCTGTAGTGTCTTTGTTTGACACTTTTGGCCATTTCAGGTGATAATACAGACATTAGCTTTAGCCAGCTAACAACATGCTCTGACTGAGAGAGGAGTGTGACAAGCTATATATATATATATATTCTCTTGTTACATACCCCACATATGTAGGGTTTAGGTCAGAGCTGTGTGACTGTTTTGAGGATCTCTGCTCCCCAAAACATAGAAACCTAGACCTAGATTGTGGAAATGATTATGCATCCCTTTTCTCTGGGCCAGATGTTAGTTACTGTCCTAGGAGATGGAACCTCTGACCCAGCTCATTTGCTTTACTAGTACCTCTCTGTCATTCACATTAATTAATAATTAATTAATTAATCAAATGCAACGTTTTGTTGTAACTAAATTATTTTCTCAATCCCTCATCAGGACTACAGATTTTCCATGACAGCAATGAGAAGATAAATTTCAGGCATTTCCTTTGAGGGATTAAGAAAGGACAAAGATTTCTTCCCTTCAGCATTAATTGGGACACCATCCAGGTAAACACGAAGGGTGAATTAGCACTGAAATGAACATAGCTTTGGAGGAAACAGCAGAACTCTAGAAAGTGTTTTTGCTCAGAATAGTGAGGGGGCATACTGTCCCTCAGTCTCTACATTGAATTCACACTGGATCTCTTCATGGCCAGTATGAACAGTAAGGAAAATAACAATCAGTAATTCATTTATGCAGCATACATACTGTATACATACTGTTGTAAACAAAACATGTTTTCTCCTGTAATTTCTGTGGTTTCTAGCCTGGCCAATAGTGTGAGCTTAATTTGCCCACATTTTGAAATATTTGCATCTGAGATAGTCACTTTTGAGTTCAACAATTTTTTAATGTTGTGAGCAAAGTCGGAAATCCATGAAATGCCACTGTGGCATTTCTATCGGCTACTCAATTCATCATCTTCCACTTTTTAAATCTACGTACGAACACAACAGAATTGTAAACACTGAGTCAGTGGTTCTTGACAGTAGAAATATGGAATATATTGTTTATCCATAATCCCTGACTGTTCTTAACTAAAAAATGCTTTTTATAAGTAATATTTATTTCATTATTTATTTATTGAAGAAAATCTGCCATGGTGGCAGGTGACCTAAAATATCTACCTGCTGTAGCAAACATTTAGCACCATGTATGTGGCAGTTGGCAGGTGCTGATTTAATTCCCTGGTTGGCACTAGAAATTTAGCACCATTCACTTGTATTGTGTTGGGGTTGATGGAGATGGTTTCAGAGGCACATATCTCAAAACCAGTACAAATAAAAACAAAACATGTTCTTCATTTACCTTACCTTTTTTGTTTTATGACTTCCTTTAATTAAATCAAATTCAAGGCTGGAGAAGTACACTGCACACTAATTTCTACTGTCCCGTTTTATCCTGTTTTTATTTTCTATTTCACCCTAAATTGTATTTCAATGTCTTTTTTATTTATTTCTCTGTAATGCTTCCATGTTTTAGGCTAAGCGCTTTGAATTGCCTTGTTGTTGAAATGTGCTCTCCAAATAAACTTGCCTTGCCTTTCCTTCTTAGATAAAAATTTCTTTATCCTTTCTATAGGAAGAGTCAACCAAAAGTATTGTGATTAACCTACTTCATAGCTACAGGTCAACGCCACCTACATATCTAATAGCCAATTAAAACAACTTGTGCCCCTATACATTTTAAAGCAGAACAAAAAAAGAAGTTGTTTGTCACATACCTCTTTAAACCGGCGTTTGTTCTTCGGTTCTCCGTGCAGAATGCTTCACTGTTGTAGTTTGACCTGGCAGGCCTGTGAAGCAGCGGCGAGGCAGGGTAAGAAGTGCAGGAGTTTTACTGGAGCTTCTGGGACTCAGAAGAACAGAGTGAGTGGAAGTTGGAGCTCTAACATGAAGCACTCTGAGTGTGTGGGAAAGAGTGCTCTCCTGCACCTGCTGCAATAGAAAAACAAAGGAGGGGAGACATCCAGAAGAGAGACAGAGAGAGGGAGGGAGGGAGACAGAGGACAAAATGGTCCTCCCATAATAACACTGTTAGCCCTGTGACACAGTTTCAGACGAAGCCTAGATGTATGAAAAACTTTGTTGAGAGTAGTTGTGAAAAGCATTTGCTTGGGGAATGATTCATCTAAAATCAGATATCTTCCTCCACTCATCCTCACTTCTTTTCTTTTCCTCATCTCCTCCCTCTTCCTTTCCTCTGTGTTTTCATCATTTTTTGCTTGTTTTAATGGAGTCTGTACACTGTAGAGACACATAAGGAATTGTTTCTGGCATAAAACAATAACCAGATTTAACTGATACACATCATCCCACTCGGGAAGTGTTATAGTTTGAGGTAATTACGCGGAGTAAATGACACACCACAATTAGCTGAAAAAAGTAGAGCTGCTGTAATAAGTGACCTCACTGTATGGAAAAATATTCCCTGGTGAACTTTAACATAATTAGTGAAGAATACCCCTCAAATCAGGTCACGTAGCCTTTTACAAACACTATTCCCTAGTGAGTGTCACACTAATGAGTGCAACATGTCTGTAGATGTTTGTTGTGATCCAAACAATTTACTTGTATCAGGACTGAAGTGATATTTAAAATAGCTTAATTATATTTGTAGACCAAATTTAGCTTTCTGTCAGTTTAAACCAAAAAATGGCTTGAAGAAGCTGTCTGTTAATTTGAAGAATTATTGATCAAAATTAAAATCTTATCTCATATTTCATGTCCACAGTGTATTCTATTTCAAGATTGGAAGATGTATTTGGATCTCTTACTTTTGTACCAGTAACTACCATAATGTAAAATAGATTGGCATCCAACAGTGTACTTAAAGCTGCACTTATGAATACTTTATTTTGGACAATGGTCAAATCACTCCACACCCCACAGAGGTCTATCACCCAACTCTTCAGGTCCCGTCAGCCCTGTGGAGCCTTTTAATGTCTTTTAGCTCATTGTTTTGGTTTTCTGACTCACAGCACGTGGCTGTACACTTCCTGCTCAGCAGCAAACAGCAGACAGACACAGTTAGCGCCCAGCTGATGGACACAGTGGCTAATTTAATGGCTTAGGAGCCCGAGTGAACAATGGACTTAAATTTAGTTTTTAAACAGTTTACATTGAATGCACAGACGGAGAGTGTTTTCAACAATTCAAAGATCAACATTCAAAAGAACATAAAAAATAAAAGTAATACAACATAAATGCATAAATAATTTACATTTCTAAAGGTCTTACACTAGCATAAAGTCAACTAAATATTGTAAGATCAGATTGCCTTTATACTATTATTTTCACATTTTGTAGTGCTATAAAATTTAATTCATTGCAAAAAGGACAATAGAATTGGCATGGCTTTTGACCCTTTTGCTTTATGAATATGATATTTCCCAAGTAAAATAAATAAGTGAGTTATATTATCTTGTTGTTCTCGGAACAAAACATGGAAAGTAGTAAAACACAGCATCAAACATTTGGTTCTTTTTTGGATTTTGGTTTTACAGGAATTTGGAAATCTTCATATTTGTAACCCACAGAAAACAATCCACAAATGTGTACTATGATGCGCAAATATTTCACTATCTACAAATATGTATTTTTACATTTGTGATGTGTAAAATCACATGGGTCATGTTACATTTGTAAACATTTGTCAATTCAATTCAATTCAATTACATTTTATTTATAACAACAGTTATCTCAGAGCGCTTTTCATAAAAGAGCAGGTCTAGACCGTACTCTATGCTGCTATTTACAGAAGCCCAACAATTCCCACCAAGAGCAGCACTAGGCGACAGAGGCAACCACACATGTGAACCTTGGCTCAGGGTGTGCGGTCATCTGCCTCGACCGGTTGGGGGTGAAGGAGAGAGAGAGCGAGAGAGAGAGCGCAAGAGAGAGGAACACAGAGAGAGAGGACACTTCTGTAAGCAGCCTAGTCGGGATGGGGTCTAAGAGGCAGGTTGATGGTTTAGATGAAGAAATTATTGAAGTTAGTTGGTAAAGATTGAGGGAAGCAAAACAGTCTAAACATATATCTGGTTCTACAGCTGTTTCTAAGGTTCCTGAGTTAAGAGATAAGTCGGTGCCAGTTGAGGGCAGGTCTTGGTGAATTTTGTTTCTAATAGCTAGAATTTTATCATTAAAGAAGCTCATGAAATCGTAACTACTGAGAGCTATGGGAATACTTGGCTCAATAGAGCTGTGACTCTCTGTCAGCCTGGCTACAGTGCTGAAAAGAAACCTGGGGTTGTTCCTATTTTCCTCTATTAATGACGAGTAGTACGCTGCTCTAGCATT
>NC_060162.1:28033593-28086623 GCF_021292245.1 Micropterus dolomieu | reverse complement strand
AAAACAGTCTAAACATATATCTGGTTCTACAGCTGTTTCTAAGGTTCCTGAGTTAAGAGATAAGTCGGTGCCAGTTGAGGGCAGGTCTTGGTGAATTTTGTTTCTAATAGCTAGAATTTTATCATTAAAGAAGCTCATGAAATCGTAACTACTGAGAGCTATGGGAATACTTGGCTCAATAGAGCTGTGACTCTCTGTCAGCCTGGCTACAGTGCTGAAAAGAAACCTGGGGTTGTTCCTATTTTCCTCTATTAATGACGAGTAGTACGCTGCTCTAGCATTACGGAGGGCCTTCCTATAAGTTTTAAGACTATCTTGCCAAATTAAACGAGAATTTTCCTGTTTGGTGGAACGTCAATTCCTCTCAAGTTTAATTTGTTAAAATGAATTTCAGTATTATACCATGGAGCTAACCGTCTTTGTTTTATTATTTTCTTTTTTAGAGGGGCTACAGAGTCGAGTGTCATTTGCAGCGAGCCTGCAGCACTATTTACAACACTTTTTACACATTTGTGGAATTTTGTCCAATGTGTACTGCTGAGATCTGCATTTGAAATATACACAAATATCTCACTACCCAAAACATGTATTCTTACATCGTCTTGTGTAAAATCATATCCACAATAATACAATACAAAACACAATTTTCAGGCTCATATTTATTTAAATATAAATGTGAAACAAATACAGTGATAAAGTATTCAATAGTAAACTATATACACTTGTACAGAAAAAGACTGAGTTAGACTGAGTGGAGTCCAGTGGTCCAGCAGAAGCAGAAGTTGTTGGCCCAATCCCAATGTCCCCCTAAGCCCTAAGTCCTGAACCCTCACAGACTTTACTGACGTCACTTGGAAAGTGCATGAGTTTAAAAGGCTGCAAGGGCTCAAAATGCTGTAAACAGGAACGGGACTGTCCTCTGCCACTTTATCATGTTATCTTGATGACGCTGAAACACGTTGCACACTTTATATTTTGTGTTTTTGCCTGATTTTTAAGTCCTACAGACTCTCACCCTACAGAGTGGAGGAGAGCTAAATGTCAATATATATTTGGCACTAATTGTCAATACACTACTGTTGGTCAAATAGCATCATTAAGCTAAAAACAAATAGTTGAATAAATGAAGTTTGTAAAGGTGGTTGCTTTCTTCTGACTTCATGTGTTCCATCTTAGGTTAAGAAAAATTCTAACAATGTTAACATCAGCGTTGGTGTCAATGCTTGTTTGTTTACCGTTTTTCTTCTTCTTCTCTTGATACGTGGATTTGCCATGATACTTCACTCGCTTCCAGGCTTCCTTTAATCCCCTTGTTTCACGTCATACCGCTATGAACTGTGGGCAATTCCCTCAGCCAAAGCCTGCAGAAATGCGGACTTACCAAAAGAGTCTATAAAGGGCTTAAAATGTCCGCGAGAGAGCCCTCGCGCACTTGACGATTTGACAGTGGGACAGCCCTAAGCCCTCACGGAGTTCCCGGGAACGCGCCTCAAAGTCTGTGAGTCTGTGAGGGGGACATTGGGATTGGGCTGTTGTCTCCTTAAGATGACCCTGGGAACTGCAATGGATATTCTTACAACTCATGAGAGGCGATGTTGCTACCGCCACCTGCTGGTGTAGCTAATAAACTGCTCTCACATTTACAGATCTCTGTTTACAGATCTCTGTGGTACAGAGTGGACAAAAGTCACAGATGTAACGTGACCTGCAAATTGACAGGAAATGATACGCAAATGTGCAAATACTGTTTTGTGAGTAAAAATAGATCCACAGATGCGTAAATAACACTTTGTATGTGAAATTAAAATATGTGTGTACAGAGTAAATTGTACATATTTCTGTATTTTTGTGGATATGATTTTACACAACACAACTGTAAAAATACATGTTTTGGGTAGTGAGATATTTGTGTATATTTCAAATACAGATCTCAGCAGTACACATTGGACAAAATTCCACAAATGTTTAAAAAGGAAGTTACAAATGTAACATGACCCACAAATTGACAGAAAGCAATCTGCAAATGTGCTAAAACTGTTTCGTGTGATGAAGTCACTGTATTTTTGTGGATATGATTTTACACATCACAAATGTAAAAATACATATTTGTAGATAGTGAAATATTTGCGCTTCATAGCACACATTTGTGGATTGTTTTCTGTGGGTTACAAATATAAAAGTGCAATAAAATCTTCCACACTTGTGCCAGCAGGAAAAGAACAGTTTTAAACAGTTGTAAATGAAGAAAAGAACAATTGTGAATTTCATTTAGCTGCTTCAGTTTCAGGGTCCGACCAGGTATTGTTCATACCAGGTATTGTTCATACCAGGTATTGTTCATGCTGGGTCACTGTACCTCATGTGGTCTCATATTGGAATGTTTTTGTGGATGGTATTCTCTGGAAAAAAGTTTGGTCCTACCATAGAAATATCTTTTATCGAATAAGGTGAGAGAAGTATCATTTAAACTGCTGCATAAATACCAAGACTTTTTTTCCTTTCTTCCAGATTTAAAAAGAACATTGACCAGTTGCTCTAACTCTGCCCCTGAAACAATTTAGCATTTGTTTAGGACTTTTATTCATATTAAAAACTTCTGGTCAGATGTTATATTGAGTTTTATTTCTCTTTTGAAGACATTCTTTTTGGGGGTTTTGATAACAAGACGGAGGAGGATGACACATTTTTTATAATAAAATGATATTTTTATATTTGCCAAATTCTGTATTCATAAGTGTAACTGTAGACCCATCTTTCCTGTTTTCAAAATTCCATCCATCCATCTTCATCTGTTTATCCGGGGTCGGGTCGCGGGGGCAGCAGTTTTCAACACTGACCGTTTCAAATATTTTGTAAGGATTACATTATACATAATGTATAAACTAAATGCAAAGGCAATAGTATCTATGTGAATCCTTTAATGTAGATTATTAGTTTGTGTCTGGAACCCTCCTTTGCTCCTTGGTTGTTGTTTTTTTTTGTGATTGTAGGCAATATTTTTATCTAGCATTCTTTTTGTTCTGTATTAAATGTTGTGTAAAAAAAACACTTAAATAATCCTGGATTCGCGAAAAAACGTCTGCTCCTGAACGCCTCATGATCACGTGCGTGCAAAGCAGTCAAAATAAAACGTCACCGCTCCGCCCCTTCAAACTGACAGCCTCGTAGCCAATCAGAGTAAATCCTACTACGTAGCGTACGTGCAACACGGCTACGTGCCAGGCTGCACGCTACGTGCAGTGGAAGTGCAGCGTCGCCAGAGTTCCCTTGTGTTGTCGTTTAATCTTAACCTGCCCATGTGTGTTACCTCGTGTCTGAAACTCTTTCGCACGGGAGGAGTGAGTGTGACGCAGCTTTAGTGTGGTTTGCGGTAAGAGGAAACTCAGCCGGAATGTGTGCTGTGCAGGGCCCCTCGCTTTGGACTTGTGAGCAAGCTGCTAGCTACTTTTAGCTGTTTAAGCTCAGCTGGGATTAAGCGTAACGCAAGATTTTAACCTGCCCAAATACGGTTAGTATAATAACTAGTTAAATAGCGAGCTAACTGGTGGCCTTGCTGTGCTGTTGTTTGCCAGAGGAAACACTCCATTTGGAAAGTAATCCCACTAGCAAACGGTTCACCTTACTGGTGAATTAGGAAAGAGCTTGGTGCACCTGGTGACCTTCCTTGACACCTGGGTGTGTGTCTGTTTACTTCACTCCCAGACTTCTGTGAACGGACAATACTTACATCTGACATATGACCCAACATGTCAGCTCCGTAACAGCAGTACCGAGCAGGGCTCCCGTTCAGCACTTTTAATTGGACATGTAATTGAGTTTATGGTTGTGTGTTCACTCATAAGAATGACTCGCCGCTCAGTGGGGAACTTGGTGTGTCTTGGGAATCGAGCCTTCAGCCTGCTGTATGGAAACTCCCTTCGCCCCCTCCACACTTCAATATGCAACACCTCATCTCAACCAAAAAGTGGATTCAATCCGGGAAAAGTAGCAGTGGTTACAAAGACTACGCGATATGAGTTTGAGCAGCAGCGGTATCGCTATGCAGGGCTTTCTGAAGAGGACTTGAAACACTTGGTAAGACCAGACATGCCTGTGACCTCCCAGGAAAAACAAACGCTGATATTTTACCAGGTTTATTTGTGTCTGTCTTGCAGCTTGCTATGAAGGGGTCGAGCTACAGCGGCCTGCTGGAAAGACACAACATCCACACTAACAATGTGGAACATATTGTGAGGAGTCTGCGGTAAGATGTGGCCCTTCACAGCCACGTTTCTAAGAAGCAGACAAGGAAGGATTCCTTTTTTCACAGCCGGGACTCCATTTGTAAAAGGCTGTTTTAACATTCTGTGTTTGCAGGAAAGAAGGCATTGAGGTACGAGTCGTGAAGCGAGGAGAATATGATGAAGAGGTAGTGCGGTGGGCAGATGCCATCATCTCTGCTGGAGGTAGAAATTTATTAGTTAGTTGGGTGTATTTGTACTTCAGCCTCCTGCCTGTGACATTGATTCATTACAAATGAAGTGAAGGTACTACATGCCATTAATTCCAGGAAAGTCACCGTTTGTAAATGTTGGATTTTATGGTCATTACTATTTGTTTGAATAAATGAAAACTGAATAAAATAATCTTCCTTAAACACCAACTTTCGTGTCCAGCACAGGCATGACGTACAGAATGGGCAGGACTTTAACTTATTCAGCTCAGGGGCCAAAAAGTCACATGAACAGAGGCTTTCAGACAACAGACGCAAATACACAATACAAGTTCTTTAACTGCAGTTTGTTTTGTTAGGTGATGGGACAATGCTACTTGTTGCCAGTAAGGTTTTAAGCAAGGACAAACCAGTTGTTGGAGTAAACACAGACCCTGAGAGGTAAAACACTGAACAGCATTTTTTGGGAAGGGCTTGGATTGTTAAATGTTTGTCAAACAATTATACCTGATACCTGCTCTTTGCAAAGAAAAACTTCAGAGGAAGTTGGTTCATAAGCATAATGTCACGTCGTAACTCCACATTGTTACTATTTAACGTTCCTCTAATATTCAGCTGAGTTCATTACATTTCTCTCTTTCAACTAAAGGTCAGAAGGTCATCTGTGCCTGCCTGTGCGGTACACTCGTGCCTTCCCAGAGGCACTGGAGAAACTCTGCCGTGGTGAGTTCAGGTGCGTATTAAACCACGAATAATCTGAGTGCTGTGACTTCCTTCAGGTGAACATCCTGCCCTGTCCTCCTGTGTGTTTTCTATCTCTTACCTTCCAGCATCTTTTTCCAGCTCATTAGTGAAAACCTACAAGTTAGTCACTTTGTAAGGTACTGCTAGTGGTCGACTAATACGGGGTTTTCAATGGGCAATATATAATGCCCATTTAGAAAACAAAGACAAGTCGTATGATTCCATTATTCCATACAGAGTGCAACGAGTGTTGCACGTGTTGCTTTAGATGGAAGTTAATCAATGAAATAGAAACACACATTGGGTTCTGCTCTAGATTTTAGAACCTGACTGGTGTTTAAGGGAGAGCGGGGTACAGTTTGTCAGAAGTGATGTCATTCAGCTGCATTAATCTCTACAGTATAATAATATATATTTAATGCTGGTAGCCCATAATGCTGTAGAAAAGACGACGGTGACTGAGGAACTTTAGGGCTCCAAACTTTATCACCAGCTTCCAAAAACTCACAAGGGGGAGCACTAACAGCGTTCCACAGCAGCTCACTGACAAGGCTGCTGCAGATGTGTCCAGACATTTCTTGTTCAGCGGCCTCGTGAGTGCAGGTGATTAACCAGCTGACCCTGGGGCAGTTTCTCTGTCATTAGCTTACAGTTCAAGCCCCGTTTAAACCCGTATTATCTGGAGAAAGTCACACGGTGAGAGTTTTTTTTTAACTGCTAGCGGAGGTCACTGTGTCTGAACGTGCGGTTTGAAGCTGAAGTATAAGTTACAGAGTTTAGTAAAACTCAGCAGTTAGAATTGATTGGTGATTGTCAGGTCAAAGGATGTCTTAAGCTGATGATACACGGGGCAACTTTTTGAGCAATGTTGCTGGGCAGTCTTGTTAGTGGCAAGTCCGACTATGTTTTGAACGGATAGTGGCGGGGCGCGGGGCGGAGTGGTGGGGAAGGGGATTACCGTAGTAATCTTTACTCATTACCATTGACGGCAACGTTGCCCTGCACAATTGCTCTAAAAGTTGCTCTGTGTATCATCAGCTTTACTTTTGAGGTTAATACCCGTATACATTTGTGACATCTTTGTTCCATAAAACTGTTTCAACAGTTTTTCGACCAAACGTAACCCTAACACCGACTTACTGAGTCTGTGCTCACATTTATATTACTAATATCTTAAAAATGAATATCTTTCACTATATGTGCAGAAGTGAAGGAAACTCTTAAGTGTGGATTAAACATGATATTGTGGCATTAATATTATACCTGAATAGCTTCAAACGTCTTGAACAACATAGAGAGGCAAATCAACTACATAAAGAGGAGAGGACCTGCATCCTTCATGTGTTTTTGGTGAAGTAGCCATTGAGCCAGATTGTTGAGGCGCCTGAATCAGCCACAAAGAAAACAAGACTCCTCTCTGCTGAAGTGATCTCGGCTCATGCAGTTAATTGGGTTATTGAATTAAGGCATTTGCGCAACCCCAGTATTGTTGCATTGTGGGAAATGTAGGATCCAGCGTTTCTGAAGCCTGACCCATACAGAGGACTAAAAGTCAGGATGTCTGTCTTTGCTACTTGATTCTGACTAAATCAGTGGAGATCCCCTTATATAAACCATAAGTTTGTTGTACATTTACAGCCTCTCCGGTGCAAGAAAAGTGCTACAGGTGTTAATAAACTTTATTGTTTTGTTGAAAGAAAGATATAAGATGCAACATTTCTTTCCTCAGAATATAACTACAATATTTAAAGGACGAGCCGCTGGTTCAGTTTAGGCCCAGGGGTGCTCTGTACAGCAGATCTTGTCCTCTCACCTCTCTGTGCGTGTTCAGGTGGCTGTGGCGTCAGAGGATCCGTCTGCACTTAGAGGGCACAGGAATCAATCCCACCCCCGTGGACCTGCACGAGCAGCAGCTTAGCCTGGAGCAGCACAGCCAAGCTCACCGCATCACCACCATGGACAGCCGGCGGAGTACGACTCCAACACCTGTCATGTGTACCTGTCCCAGTCTGTCTGTCTGCCTGTCCTGTCTGTTTCCACTGTTGTTTGTCCATTAGGGTTAGATTGGCTATAATGGGTTTATTGACCTCTAATTAGGAACTTGATTATTATTTATTTTCTCGCTGTTCTTCTACTAATTCAGTGCCATTTCTCAGGGACAGGAAGACTACATGAGAGCTTCTCCAAGCCTAGTCTCCTCCCGATCAGAAGCCTGAATGAAATCTTCATCGGAGAATCTTTGTCCTCCAGGTACCTCTGTCATCCAAACTCTGTCCACGCGCGCATGTTCTAACCCTCATTAATCCCCAGACCTTTCACCAGCACCGTACTCATCTCTCCAGCACTCATCAGGGGAATCTCTGTCCACCACAGGGTGAAGTTAAAATCCTTCAAACCCCATGTTAACCTCTTGCTCCATAGGGCTTCCTACTATGAGATCTCTGTGGACGACGGCCCATGGGAAAAGCAGAAGAGCTCAGGACTCAGCATTTGCACAGGAACAGGATCCAAAGCATGGTACATTTAACTATACTCAACTTTGTTTTACATTTAATGTTTCTCTAGTGCCTAATCCTCATCCACCATGTATTTAAGAGAGTTACAGTCAAAGTTTTTTTTTTTTTTTTTTTTTTCACCAAGTTTCAAATTGCAGATCTAATAATGAAACAAATAAATACTAATATGAAGGTGCAGCCCGGAGACATACAAAACCAGAAAGGTTTCTGTTTGTCTCCCCCTGCTTCCACTCTTTATGCTAAGCTAAACTCTGGCTGTAGCTTCATACTTAAACAGACATGACAGTGGTATCGATTCTTCTCATGTAACTCTAAAAAAAACAAATAATTGTATTTTCCAAAATGTCCCAAACTATTCCTTTAATTCAGTGTGTCTTTTTTTGTAAGAAACACTCATGCCCTATAGGTTTTTAACAGGCCTGTGAAAACTTAGCCGTAAAAGAGCATTATGTAACATGTCCAAAGTATTAACTGCTCACAATCATTGTAATTAGGCATTTTTTGGTGAGAATGTATCAGAAACATACCGAGCAAACGTATGGAGAGTGGAGATGTGAATTATGCCGCAGGATAAGTTTATGAATGGTACTGTATGATTAGTCGTGAAATCGGGTCCCCATTGAAATCTTTCCATCCAACTGCTGTGAAAGGGTGGGAGTATGACCTTATTGGCGCTCTTTGCTTTTGTATCAGACATTCTCCAGCTGGTGGCAAAAGAGAAGCAAACTTTTTTGTCTGGTTACTACAGCATAGCATAGATGTTTCTGGAACAAGCTTTATCTGTCAATAGACGGGTAGGTGTGTAATTAAGATGTCAAAACATATAGCAAGATATGATTTATTAATATTTATGATGGTTTTATTGCAGAACTTTAGAACAACCACAATCTCATTAATCACATTAGCTTGATTTCCAGGTAAAATCAGTGCTCCAAAATAATCATGTTAAATAAAATGCAAAGAGCACAATAAACTAAAATGGTGGTGAGGTGGGTACAATCCCCTGCAGTAAACAGTTTTTACATCCCAGCTGGTATGAAGCAGTTATATTTGTGATGAAAGTCAGAGAGAGCTGTCAGTTTGTTACATAGCTGAAATGATTATTAAATCATAGTGACTCCCAGTATGCACCAGTGCCCAATCACTACAGTACATAGTTATGACATCCCATGGGTTAAATCCTGTATTAATCCACTTTTCTGCTCCTAATGTTTTTTTTTCTTTCTTGGTGTCTGCAGGTCCTATAACATCAACAAACTTGTTGAACAAGCTGTGGAGGACATTCTAAAAATCGGTATGTGTGTGCACTTTTCGATGAAAGTCTAAAGTGAAACTTTTTTTCCCACCTGACTTCACTGACAAACAATGTGTCTTTTCTCAGGAAAGTCCCAAACGGGTCTTGATATCCCACTTAATCCTGACTTTATTGAAAAGGGTGAGTTGATAGTCGTGTTTTTATTGTCAACTATCATTTTTGGGCCCTTTGTTTTATGTGACGGTGCTATCTCTGTGTGTTCAGTTACTGATGAGTACAACGAGTCTCTGGTGTTCAGTCCAGACGACAGGCGTTTGTTCTACAGCATCAGGGAGCCCATCGTCAACAGAGTCTTCTCCAGCAGTCGGCAGAGAGGCTTCGCCAGCAAGTCAGTGAGCGTTCCTCAATCTCAGAACCCAGGCTAAGTGAGAGTTCACACTGGAGAAGCTGTAAAATGTATCTTTTGAATGTTGTGATGCCTCTGCTGCTTCAGGGTGTGTGTCCGCTCACGGTGTTGGGATGCCTGCATGGTGGTCGACGGTGGGACTTCATTTGAGTTCAATGACGGTGCCATCGCTACAATCAGCATGAGTGAGGAGGATGAGCTCCGCACAGTCCTTCTTGAAAACTGAGATGAGTCCAGAGCACAGGACATTTGACTGGTTTCCCTCCAACCAACAGTGTTAAAAGGGAAGTACCAGTTTTTAGCTTTTAGCCTGTGTTGAATATTTTTATACCTGGGAAGGGGGGAAATATTATTGTTACTTTTAAATGTGTGCATTGTGCCTTTTTTAAAATTAGTTTCATTTTCTTTCTTTTGCTTTTTAATCTCCATCCCACTGGTTATAACAAGTTATAATCCACCAGGTTAAAAAGGCTACTATCAATTTTGTAGATATTGTGTCAAGCAACATGTTAAGTATGTTACTATTGACTGTCTTCTAAGCAGCCCTCATTCTCTCAACATCCAAATCAATATAAAGCATATGACAATATCAATCTTACAATTTAATGGCACCTTGAACAAAGTAAAGATCTACATAGACACCATTACAACACATTTTCAATACAAGCCTCCACCCTTGCCTGGGGGTCTGTATTAAGACTTCCCTAACCTGTCTGTGGCATTCAGCCCCAAACCCATTGGTTCATCTTTGAAAACCGCTCACAAATATACCATTTTATTTTATTTTTCAAAGGCTCAGTGGTTTCCTAAAACAGCTACTTACGGTAGTTTTTAACAGGCATTACTCAAACAGGAGAAAACAGTGCATTTGTTAGGGACTGTTTTCAGCGCTGGGTGAATCCACATGTGGTGCTGTAGTGAGTGTTTGGGGCAGCAGGACGGTGTGTGTGGGACTGAGTCAGAAAAATCATGGTGATGAAGGAGCATGTCACGCTGTGCAGCAGGGAGGCTCGCTGATGTGTGTTAAAAGTTAGTGGACAACAATGCCGGAGACATCCGGCTGTGAGACACACAGGACTTGTTAGTAGATACATTCAGTGTTGTTTTGAGTCTGCACATGGGATTTGTTGACAATAGGAAAAATATCACCAGGCTTATATTTTCAATTGTGAAATTTGCGCTGAAAGTATATAGAGGTGTCTGTATGGTGAACTGACAGCACAGCAGCTGTTTTGTATTTTTTTTTTTTTTTTTTTTTTTTACAGCTTGTCTTGTTCACTAAAGATATTTTTGGAACATAGCTTATATTTTTTTGTAGCTGATTGGGTGCTAAAAATGAAGTTTGAGAGAAAAGAATTAAGGGCACTAAAAACTCCATGCCTAAAGAGGCATTTTGTTCCATGTTTTAAGTGTCAAGTGTCTTGTACCTCTCACAAGACAGGAACAATTGGCTTTAAATGTGCTACTGAAAGAGCAGCATGTACCAGAGGTGGACATGTCTAATATTTTCACAACAAAAAACAGTTCAAACTGTGTCTGTGATATGAAGTGATACAAATTATTTTAAAGCGGTAAGGCCACTTGGCTTTTAAGTCTTTAACAGTGCTGTTTGGGGATGCTGAAATGATAGAAAACATGTTTGACCAAGATGGTGTAGTTGTAATGATTTTAATTATAATAAGAATCTAGTAGGTCTCTTATATACGCTTGTAATTCCACTTGATCGGTTAAACAGTATTGGTGCACCTTGTAACACCTCCCTGGCCTCTGGACTCTGAACCAGGTGTTCTTTTTTGAGTACTGGTCTACAAAACGACCAGGAAATTGTAATATGCAGCCTGCCAAAGGCATAGTGTCACTATGTAAGGATGTTTTGTGTTTCAATCAGATAAAGTGATATTACAAGGAAATGGTGTTTGTGTGCTTATTTAAACTCTGTATGAACCCATTTTAATGTACTCCAAAGAAGGTTAGTCAGGGGCAGCTGGACTTGGTTGAAGATACTGGAAGACGTTTCGTCCCTCATCCAAAGGACTTCTTCAGTTCTGACTGACTGGCAGGGAAACTCAGCTATTTAACCTCAGTGGGGTCGTTGGCCCGGGTCATCGATACTGCTGGTTCGTTAGTGTTCCTGGTTGTGGTAACGACAGTTGTTAGGACTACCCGAGGCCAAGACTGAACGACCATCGTTGGCATCTTCACCTGAGGCTCCATCCACACTACTCCGTAAAATAAAGTTTACAAAGGGAGAATTAAAACTGATTACCTACTGAATGTAGCACAGGTGTGTGGCGGCAGAAAACAGACTGGGAGTCTTCGCAAAGTAAACTGCGACATGCGCAGTACAAGTGTAGGCAGATAAATGTTATTTGAACGGTACAGAATATTTTAATAAAAATACCATGTCAAAAACTCTGTCAGTAGCATCGTGTTTCTGCTTTTCCTGACTTCTAAGACCCAATCAGAGAGCCGACCGTGAGCAGCTGCGTCATCGTTTCTAAAGTCCTCCGTTTTGGCCCGTCTTTACTAAAACAGCCTCCGGAGTTTTGAAACGCAAAACGGGGCCGGCAGCGTTTCCAAACTTCTCTGTTTTAGGTCTTCGTTTTTGGCGTTGTAGTCTGAATGGGAGGTGCAAACGTAGCAACAGGTCTCCGTTTTAATTCCAAAACGCAGTAGTGTGGATGGAGCCTGAGGCCAAGAGGTCACTTTTGTTCCGTTTCCTGGGGAGTGATGAAAGGACAGCATTGTTGGGTGGCATAGACCCCCTCCCATGTTCAACGACGGCTTCTCAACCCTGGTGTAGATGCTTCCTTGAAACCTCTATAAAACAATCCATCTTCTCTGTCTAAAATGTGGACTTGGTGGTCCTCAAACGAGTGTCCTCTGTCCTTCAGATGGAAGTAGACTGCAGAGTCTTGACCTGAGGAGTTGGCCCTTCTGTGTTGAGCCATGCGTTTGTGTAATTTAGTGGTTCCCCAATATACAGGTCTGTGCATTCCTCACTGCATTGGACTGCATACACTAGATTGTTTGGGTGTGCGGTCTTTAACAGGCCACCCCACAGAGGTTAAATAGCGGAGTTTCCCTGCTGTGTCTTGGATGAGGGACGACATGGTCTTGTTCAGGTTTGAGACATCTCTGCCTCTTAGACACTGTTAAAAGTTTCCATTGGAACACTTTCTTTGGTGGAAAGTAGTAGCTAACGTTACTAATCTTGACCGTGAGATGTGTTTGTTCTACACAATTGCTCGCACACTGATTCTGTAAACCGATGTTGAATCGATTTTATTTATTTTCAAATTATAGTCCAGTCACCTCCATTGGTCTGTGGTGGAAACAGAGATGGATTTATTAAAACCAATGAGTGAGACTGCAGACGCCCATTCTAGTATTGCATCAGATATAAAACCAATGTTAAAAATTCAAATAAATGTTAAATATTGTGATATCCAGCTGGTCATACCTGGCTGTTATTGCTACAGATGCTATTCTATATTTACTATATGATATTCAACAATGAATAAACCTTTTCCATAGAAGACACATGACAACAAGAAATACACAGGGTTAACTAAATATGATTTAACGTGTGAAGAAATGATGTCTGAATTTCAGTTAGCTGCTTCAGTTTCAGGTTCCTGGTGTTGTACACATGTCATGGCTCACTGGGACACTTGATTAGAACAGAGCCATCATTACTGTTATTAGTAACACCTGTGATTTTTCTACTATGCCATGTCCAAATGCCAGCTGGGAAAAAGACCTGTACTACGTAAGTTTAACATACCCACGATATTTCTTTTATCTGCCATCACTAACTAACAACCAGAATAAAGATAAGCGGTCACACAACGCTAATTATCAACTTGGTAAATCAACCCAGTGTTTCCCAATCCAGCCATGAGTGCATTCACATGAAAGAGGCGGTGTTTGCAGCAGATGACCAATCGCAGAGCGGCAGATTTTACTCATGAAGCAAACTAATATTAGACAAATATGAAGAAGTTAATAATCCTGACTAAAAGCAACACAGCTGCCACATGCAGGAAGGACAGCTGACAACAACATTGTAGACCGCGTGAATGAGGATGTTAACAGGCTTGTAATATCACTGCCCCATCATTACGGCACGAGCAGATCTGACTATAATTACATTTTTGTGTTCCATTAAATGAATGTATCGTACTGAATAATAAATAGATTCCTTCATTTAATGTACTCAAAACTTTTTTAAAACATTGCTCTGAAAGAACTTCATAAAGATGAAGAAATCCATTCATGCCATAAAAAGTGCTCAAAAAGACACAGACATGCTCCGAGCAGGTTAGCCATTCAGCATAAAGCGGAGGTCGAGCAGGAACATGGGGGAGGCAGGAAGCCTCCACAGCTCCAGAGCCAGAAACACCTGCAGGAGACCGAAGGAGAGAGGAGAGGGACGAGAAAGAAGAAGTGGAGTTAGTAACATGCAATAACGGGATAAGACTACATACAGATGGAGAAGAGGAGAGAGTAGCCCAGTCCATCATGGGAAGCCCCCCGGCAGTCTAGGCCTATAGCAGCATAACTAAGGGATGGTTCAGGACTCACCTGAGCCAGCTGTAACTGCACTGTGTGCACAATTATTAGGTGAATTGTATTCCTCAGGATTTATTTTACGGTTGAACAAACACAACTAAGGGAACGTGCGTTTTGTCTTGCTCAGGATATGTGTGCAGATCAAATTACTTGTTTATTCTCAGTTTTGAAGTGTAACAACACACCTTCCATGTAGTCAGTTTCTTGATCTGTTCACGACCAGCAGGCTCACAGCAACCAAGCTGTTCGAAGAGGTGTATTCTCTTCCCTGTGGACCCACAAGTTCTCATTAGGATTCAAGTAAGGTAAGGAAGAGGGGCAGGTCATTATTTGAGGCCCTTGCTGGCTAGCCAAGCAGTGGAGTACTTGGAAGCATGTGATGGAGCATAAAGATCATGGCCTTGAAAACTGAAGGCTTCTACATTTGAGGAACAACATACAATCATCAACAGAGCATAAAATACAGCACGAGATCTACAACTGACAATACAAGAAAGTATGTGAAAGTATCTTCCAGAAATTGGCAGCAGGTTTGGGAGTTTACTTCAGTACATCTTCAACCCGAAAAGGTCCAACTATCTCATCCTTAATGAGCAGCCCATAACAGTACCCCTCCTCCACCTTGCTGGCGCCTGAGTCGAAGTGGTGCCCTGTGTCCATCAGTGATCCAGCCTTGGGCCCATTCACCTGGTCCATCAAGAGCCACTCTCATTTCATCTGTCCATAAAACCTTTGAAAAATCTCTCCTCAGGTATTTCTTTGCCCAATCTTGACACTTCAACTTGGGAATCTTCTTCAGTGGTGGTCGACCCAAACTGGAACCTGGTTCCACAGGAGAGGAGCTTGATAGCTGAACGCTCTGGCTCCTAGTCTACTTTTGGAGACTCTAGGAACCACAAGTAACCCTGCATTCTGGGAGCGCAGTGCTCTGGTGGGGTAGTAAGGTACTATGAGCTCTTTAAGATAAGATGGTGCCTGACCATTAAGAGCTTTGTAGGTGAGAAGAAGTGCTCACTAACAGATTTGTGAACAGTATTTGAGAGAAATAGGCCTTTGTGGACATAGAGAAACACTTAGATCTTTGAGTTCAGCTCATGAGGAATTGGGGCAAAAACAAAAGTGTTGTGTTTATAATTTTGTTCAGTGTATGATCTCCTTTCCTGGTTCTTGTCAGTACACATACCGCAACATTCCGGATCAACTGAAGAGTCTTTAGGGGCTTATTCAGGCAGTTTAATAAGGAACAGCAGTAATCCAGCCAAGCAGTAACAAATGCATGGACTAGTTTTTCCACATCATTTTGAAACAGGATATTACAGATTTTTGCAATGTTACATAGGTGAAAAAAGGCGGTCCTTGAAGTTTGTTTTATGTGAGAGTTAAACGACATGTCCTGATCAAAGATAACTCAGATTCCTCACGGTGGTGCTGGAGGCCAGGGCGATGCCATCCAGAGTAACTATACACAGCTAAAAAAGAAACGTCCTCTCATTGCAATTGCAATTTGTTGCCCTGGCAACATTGGCAGACCTCATGCCTCTTTGCAGCATGCCTAAGGCACGTTGACGCAGATGAGCAGGGATCCTGCACATCTCTTTAGTGTTTAGTTTTTATAACTGTGACCTTAATTGCCTACAGTCTGAACGCTGTTAGTGTCTTAACCATTCCACAGGTGCATGTTTGAGGTTCTTTGAACAAGCATGGAAGACATTATTTACACCCTTTACAATAAAGATCTGTAAAGTCATGTTTTTTTTTTTTACAGAATTATCTTTAAAATACAGAGTCCTGAAAAATGGACATTTCTTTTTTTTTTTCTTTAGATGATGGGTCTCGGAGGTGTTTGGGGCCAAGTTTAATATCATGGAAAACATGGATGACCTGCAAATTTGTTGGTTATTTTACATCCTGTACACACGCTTGGAGTTTAGTTAACTGATTGGTTTCATATGGCTTGATAGATATAATTGAGTCATTTGCATAACAATGTTTATGGAATATTTCCTGATAATGCCTAAAGGAAGCATAAATAAGGTGAATATGATTGGTCCAAGCACAGAACTTTGTAGAACTATATCTTTGGCGTGCATAGAGGATTCAACGTTAACATGCACAAACTGATCGTTGAGATAAATAGACAAAAGTAAAGGATATGCACATGACACATACCTCTAATTAATCCCATGAATTTGTTGAAGGTGAGAATGGATTCAAAGAGGAAACAAGAGTTAAAATATCCTCACGGACATGAAGTCCTTAGTTTCCTCAGCAGGTGGAGGCGCTGTTGTGCTTTTTTGTACATAGTCAGCGTGTTGTGCAAAGGACAGGCAGGTGTCCAATCTCTGTTCCCAGGACTCAACCTGCTCCACCAGCTGACCCTGGATATTGAGAGGTTGGAAGACATGGGAAGATGTTTTGACTCTGCCTCCTTTGTGTTATATTGAGCTCAAGTGAGTGTTCAGTAAATGTTTGGTCCAGGTTGACGGCCTGTCAGTATTGGGACAGGGCATCCTTGCCAGTCAGGTGTGCCACCAGGGCCATGTCATCTGCGTACTTAGAAAGAGCCATTCCCCCACTGCTGCAGGAGATGTTAGTATAAGCAGAGAAGACACAGCCCTGGGGGAGTCCGGTGTTTAAAACCAACTTGCTGGATTTCAAACCATTTAAAAACAACTTTCACACTCAACTCTGAACATTTTGTCTCAGTCTGACAAATAAAATAGCTTCTACTCAATGCAAGGAAACAGGCTGACACAATGGTTTGGGTATTCAGTGGTTTACTTGAAAAAGGGAAGATGAACAATTCACAAGTTAAAATTCATTTCAAGTTCAGTCTGTATGGCATTTGAGTTGTAATCTAGAGCAGTGAGCACATCTACCTGACCCCTGTACACAGACATAATGAGCTTAAAAGCAGCCACTGTCAGGCTGGGGAGGAGTCACGCTAATGAATGATGAGCAGTTATTACAGTAGCACACAGCAGCACACAGCGAGGCCATGTGTAAGCCTGCATATAAACATAGTGTCTGTTCAGCAACAACGCGGTTCAACGGGAATTCTCCAGCTAGTCTGGAGATTCAAGATCCAAAACACATAATTTTACATTAAAACTTCCTCGCTGATTTTAACTGTTCTCATTATTAGAGCTGAGAACAGGACGTTTCTGCCATCAGTATTAAAATGTATCTGATTAACATTTCATTGAGCCTTTTCAACCATGTTTCCCTTACAAGATATTTTAAATTAACACATTAGAACCAAACGGATTCAAAAAAAATCCACTAAAAGTGTTAACACATTCCAACAAGAACTGGATTCAACATCCAAATGTGACTTCCTACATAAAATATTACATTTCTCTACAAGCTTGCATGTTCAGCACTTCACAGCTTGGTCCAGCATGTGACCTTGAGTATGTAAAGGCCAGCAAACACTAAAAGCCTGTTCTATTAGCAGCAAGAAACACTGAAACATGGCTCCATCACTGCACAACAGGCTGCACTCCCCGTTATGCGTGTTGGAATACCCCAGGGATAAAACAATCAACAGAAACTGCTTAAAACACGAGGCGCAGGGGTTACAGTTTGAACCTCAGATGACACTTCCTGTTCCACATGGCGCGGTCGCTGCAGGAGCCGGTGAGCCTGCTGGCTGGCGTGGGCCGAGCGATGCTGGAGAACGGCCTGGAATTGAGGCCGACGTAAGGCAACTCCTTCTTCAGAGAAGGCAGATGGCCGTCCTGTACGAGGCCGAACACATCCAGCAGGCCCAGCATGGGGAACGTCTTACCGAGGTCGCTGCAAGTACAGACACTAGTTTGAGCATACAAGCCTAAAAACCAGTCGCACAAGGGTAAGAGAAGCAGGGGCAGCAGCGGGGTAAATTACGTGAGAGCAGCGAGGTGGATGTGGTAACAGCGACTCAGGGACAGATGCCGCAGATGCTTCAGCTTTTTGAGGACGGGGAAGCTGTCGGCCATCAGCAGAGTGCTGTCACTGTAACACAGAGGAACCACAGGTGAATAGTGTTCTGTACCGATTTGTTTTGGCCATGAAATATGTGCGTTTCCATCAGCTGGTTTGGAGCGAATAAACCAGGCTACGGCAAGCGTAGTTACATCAGTAGGTGACGTTACACATTGCTGTAATAAACAAGACGTATGGGTTCCAAACCAGAAACAAAACCAGTCGCATGGACCTGAGGACCATGGATCTTATGAAAAAAAAAAAAAAAAAAAAAAAAGGGGAGAGAGGTCCTCAGAAATGCGTTTCAAGCAGGCAAGTTGCTGCTAGCCAAGACTCTGCACGTTATGGGAATATCTGGTGTTTTGCATGCCTGCTGATAATTACATGCACCTCCAGATAATGCTTTTAAACGCTATAATATACTTTCATAACAATTGATGAACCCCACAATGATACACTCATTTTATGAACATTTCGTCTTAATATTTTATTACACTCAGAAGCAGCATTCAATGAGATTCAGCATAAATATGCGGTGATAACCCCGTTTGAACAGTGTGCAGAGCAAAGGATCTGAAAAGGACCTTTAAGAGGTGAATGCATAATTTGGCAGAACAGATTAAGGCTACCTGCCCAGATTTGCATCCACCTCTCTTCTCAGCAAAAATGAACGTTACCAGCTGTGGAGGTGCAGAAAATTCTCAGCAGGTGTGCAGAGTTCTGCACAACCGGACAAAACGCTGACAGCAGAAACAGCTGATCAGTCGTGAGATACAAGCTAATTCACTCCTAGCTCTTTAAAAAAAAAATATATATAAATGCCATGCCAAGGAGCACAGCATAGCTTTAGTTTGGAAATGATTGCACATAAAGGGTGCAGAAATACTGAAGGCACCCCCCCCCCTCTTTCCTATACTGTGGTGTTTTTAGAGTGACCCGTGACAAAATGCAGACCACTGTTATGGATGGTGTCCAACGGCAACGCACGTGTATATGGTGAGTCTCCATAGTCAAAGACTGGCAATATTGTAGCAGCATTAATACATTTATAAAATGTTACGCCACACAAAACATTCTCTGTATTGAGTCTGTCCTCCAGGATATGCGAACATGAACATCCTCTGAAACACACAGATGTAGCTTACAGGTCCAAACTGTTCACGAGGAATAAAATCTTACCTTAAATCTAGAGTTTCAATATGGGGGCATCGCGTCACCAACACCTTCACATCTGTAAAAAGACAAAATACTGGCATCTCAGATCTTTGTGTCTGCAACAAAAGTGAACAGGAAGTTTCATCCAACAGCAGCAGATGAATCTGGTGACTCACTCACTGCCGAAATGCAACCAATCAGTGTGAAACCTTATAAAGAACGTTTGATGCGACAGGTTTCCTCTGGCCGTTTGTGTTGCACAGGAACCGCGGGTGTCGGCTTCTCGACTGCACGGTGGCAGCTAGGCCTCGCTTACGCAGAGAACGTCAGTCGAGTAGGTGGTCCTGAGCAATCTGAGGTCAATGCTCCTGGGTGCATTCACAGTTGCACTTACAGCTGTCCACTTATGATGGGATCACCCAAGACACCAGGGCTGAACGGTTTAAAAAAAAAACCAAACACAAAAATCCAACTGACAAATGCGTTATGATTCGTGATATTTTAGGGAATGATTAAGCGATAGCTCATGACAGGCCGTGGTATACGCTTATTAGATCACAGTTAAGGGGCGTCGTTTGGCTCGACGTGAAGCCAAGTATGGCAAAAAGAAAGCAGGCTAACAGACACACTACTGACTTTATTT
Organism: Micropterus dolomieu; assembly: GCF_021292245.1. NCBI lineage: Eukaryota > Metazoa > Chordata > Actinopteri > Centrarchiformes > Centrarchidae > Micropterus > Micropterus dolomieu. The sequence continues at coordinate 28,066,931 of NC_060162.1, read as the reverse complement.
CATCAGACATTTCTTTATAATAGAAAAAGTAGTTCCACCAGGCTGCCGGTAGGCTAAATAACGCATGACGGTTGCTAAGCAACATACATCAAAGGCTAGGATTATTAAAACTATATATCTCTATCTCTCTCTCTCCATTTGCACGTTGCCGTTTGTTGTGCAGCCACTTAAAAACAAACAAACTGTCCACTGCCAGTAGAGTGACTTTGGTAACTTGGATTTATATGATAATATGCTTGCTACTGTGTGCTGGCGGCCAGCACAGTGTGTTACATAACACTTTAATATTATACCTACCAGAAAGGGCGTCTCCCCTTGAGCAATAGTCTTTTGAACAGGCTATTGAAACTTAAACTTTGCTGCAATATTGCAGACATCTGGGGCAAGTAGTGGACTACTGTGTGTGTTTTCATGTGTGAGAGGGGGAGTGTTGAATCACGTAATAGGTCTCTCTCCCTCTCTCTGTAAAATCAGATCGCATTTTAACACCCGGTGTAAATGGGGCGTGAGACCCCCCCCCGGAAGCTCAGATTATAACTAATTATAACTTTGAAGACATTTAAAATGATTATGGGATGTTTTGTTTTTGCAAGATCTGTACCAAACAAAGATGTTCTTAGGTGTGTAAAAAAATGATGTGTATGCCAGGACATCTCTGCAGCACCACAACACAGCTGGTGTAAACAGGGACAAACACACAGAGCAGAGAGGCAGGCGTCGTGTTCCTAGTCCACAGCCAAGATCCACATTATGGGACCCAAGTATCAGCTAAAATTCCATCGTTGGAACAATAATGATCATTTAAATTTTCTCGCTCATCTGCCAATAATATAATCAGCCACCAAATATATCGTGCATCCCTACTTGTAAACACTCAAAATCCTGCCTGTTCAAAGTCCACATCTGGAGCATGGAACTCTGGTTTCCACAGACATTCCTCACTTTGTTATTCATGTGCCGTGCTCTAAAACTATAAACACGCGAGTTTACACGTGCACAGGAAATGGAAAGACTAACCTGGTCGATATAGATCGAGACATTGCTCAGGTGGTACAGAGCTACACAAACCGGTAGAAAAGGCTTCTAGCATGAAGAGAAAGTAGAGTGTTTGGAATAATTACTCATGGAAAGATCGGAAGCAACTTGGTGTGAAGTAAAAATGTATGAATGCTTTAGGTACCCAGTGGCTCTACTCTGGACAAACACTTGACTTCACTAGAAAACTGAACAGCAGCATGGTCATGAACAGATATGGGAGAAAGAGCCCTCACTTACCGTCTAATGTGAGGTTCTCTCTGTAACCACTGAGGTTGAGGTGCGTAACACTGGAGCTCAGATTATCAACAACACTCTTCACATGATTATTGTTGAAGTCACACCATGATATGTTCAACTGCTTTAATCTGCACAGGGGAAAAAAAGCACAACAGCATCAGTAAATGACAGATGGAGGATGAATAGAACCAGCTGTTGTTATTTGGATAACAGGGTTTGGCAGACAAAGCTGACCTGGAGCAGGATTTGAGCATGTCAGACAAAGCAGGAGCAGAGAAGCCGGAGCAGCCACTTAGATTGAGCTGCAGCAGGTTTGGGTTCTTGGACAGGGACCTGAGAGAGAGACAAAAATACATCATCCAGCTGAATCAGTTACCGAGAGAAGACCAGAGAGGCCCACACCTAAGAGAGTAACCCTGCAATAATGATGAGAAACGTGTTGCCTCCATTTGAACGGCCATTTTTCCACCTAATAAATGTATTGCAACAGCTTTGGAGGTGTTTGAAAGCATTTTTGCAACTTCAACAAAAAGGAAAACTTAATATCACATTAGTATTCTCATTGCCCAGTACTTCGTTGAAGCACCTTTGGCAGATATTACAGCCTTGGATCTTCTTGGTTTTGGGTGGGACAGCCTTGCACACCTGGAGTTGGGGATTTTGTACCTGGATGGGGAGCCATATTTGGGTCTTGATTGCACTCACAACCAGGCTCTGACAGGGCCACTCAAGGACACTGACATAGTTCGGTCATTGTCTTGCTGGAAGGTGAACCTTATGTACTTTTCTTCGTTCAGCTTTCCCCCTCAAACCTGGCTAGAAACACGCACGCACACCCGGCATCCTGACTCACATTAAATAAAGAGTAATAAGTAAATAAATGTTCAGTTAAGAGTATACTGTTAGTAGCCTATAACACTATTACTATATTCATAATAAGCGGAGAAGAGCTCTCACACACACACACCCAGTTTGTTGTTTTGTTTTTTTTAAATCGCACACTTTTTCCAGTTGTAATCGCACATGGCGACATCGCGACTGCGATAAGATTAAATCGTGCAGCCCTACTCCAGACATGACCATTAGAACTGAGGGCAAACAGTTCAATCTTTGTTTCTTCAGACAAGAGAAGCTTGTTTCTCAGTCTGAGTCTGCTTTAGGTTGTTTAGGCTTTCATGCACGGTTCAGTGAAGAGAGGCCTCCATCCAGCCACTCTGCCGTGAAGCCCAGATCGGTTCAGTGTTGCAGTGATGGTTGTCCTTCTGGACGTTTCTCCACACAGGATCTGACGCTCAGCCAGAGTGACGATTAGGTTTGTGGTCACCTCTCTTACCAAGGCCCTTCTGCCCCAACTGCACAGTTTAACCAGGTGGCCGACTCTAGGAAAACTCCTGGATGTTCCAAACTCCTTCCACGTACGGATGATGGAAGCCACTGAGCTACTGGAAACCGTCGCTGCAGCAGAATTGTTTGTAGCCTGCAGTTCCTTCCACCTCATGGCTCGGTCTTTTGCTTCCGATGTGCATTGTCGGCTGTGAGACCTTGGCTGAGTTCAGCGCCAACAAAACATTTTTCCTTCAACAGAAACGATGGTTCCCTGAACACCCTGCTGTGGACGCAAGCGCACTGAATTTTCCTGCCTTTTTAACACCGTTGCGTTTACAAAATTGTCGCAGCTGATTGGGTAACACCCGAGACACGCCCACCAAACATACCTCGAAGCCTGTTGCAAGGAAACATGTCGTTCAATCTGAAAATGTCGCAAACTGGTGCAAAACATTTTGAGATTGAACTCGCCCCTCAAAGACAGATATGTGCCTTTCCAAATCATGTCCAACCAATCAGATTTCATGAAAATGAACACATCGTTCAGCTCCTCTCCAGTACGCTTTCAGCCACCTTGCCTTCATCAGGGTGAAGCCCTGCCGTCAAGCTGTAGAAACAGCTCAAAGGTGATCGAGAAACGGGAGTGACCTGAGCTAGATTTCAAGACATCAACAAGGATTCCAAGGGGACAGAATCAGCAACATGTGCACACCTTTGATGAAACAAATGTTTGCTCATTCAGTGGAGAGGAGTAGAGTGGAATAAGAGTGTAAAAACTTACCTGATGATGATGTCAGAGAGCTGCAGACCCTCCAGGCTTAGATACTCCAAGAGCCTGCAGTGACAGATGATGCTCTCCAGAGCTGAGGTGGGGATGATCGAGCTGGACAGATCCATCTCAACGATCTGCAGTGGCCTAACAGAAAGGACAAAAAAAAAAAAAAAAAAAAATTGTTTTTTAAAAAAGCTCAATTCCATCAGGTGTCTTTTTAAAGTCACTTCAGATGTTTCCTACTTTCAGAAGGACTGAAGTGTTCCATTTGGGAAGAAAGCATATAATAGCCGCCTCCATTAGCTCTGTAAATGCCACAATGATGAAACCAAAGTTAATATTTTTAGATACAAGCAAAACTAAACTAGTAAATGACTTTAGGTCCAGATCTGTCGTTACAGTGCTAGTTGAGCTGGTGTGTGGTGGCAGCAGCTCCCACAGTGTTTCAGTTAAACTCTGGGTTAGGCTCTAATTCCTTAAAACAGCTGGTCACTGTAGTTTTAGCAAATATTACTCAATGTAATGTAACTGGGGGGAGAAAGTGCATTTGCAGTGTGTGTTCCTGGTAATGAAGGCGGTGTCGTGCTGTGCAGCAGTAAGGCTCACTGACATGTTTTAATAGATTCTAAACTATGGAGCTCTGAGGAGGAAGGAGAGAGAGATCAGGCTGTGTCACACACTCCTGTTAGTAGGAGACAATGTTGGTTTGGGTCCTCACAGGGGATTTGTTGACAAGACAAAAATAGAATATAGAATATCCCTAGAGTTATTTTTAAACACCCAAATGGAGAAAGGCAGATACAAAGCCTTCCACGGCCTGAGTTGTACAGACCAGACTAAGACATGGACAGCGCGTCGTCAGCTGTTGGACTCACCCTGTTCCTGTGAAGTGCAGCTCTTCCACAAAGGAGCGAGGGCAGCGCAGCCTGCGGATTCCGGTCTTCAGCACCTGCTGCAGAGCTGGACCCATGTGGGTCAAACCTTCCAGATCCACGCTGTGCCACAGAGACTCATCAAACCTGCAACAGTCACAAGCAGGGAGGGCTATTTTAATGCCCAAGTCCGTCTGCAGTAAACAGCCTGCACAGACTAAACCTCCCATTGACCTTGTCACATTGTTAAATATCTATGTAGCATTCACTGTCCTGGGAACATGTGTAGAATTGTAGAAGCTACTTAAGAGTCAGTTTCAGCTTCAGTCTGACTTTGAATGTTGAATACGAGGATGCGCCGCTGCACGAGACATTTCCTTTCACCCTGACGTTTAAGAAATCAGATTACAGACCTCCGGTTACCGAAGCAGTGTTCATTTTTTTGACGACTTTTTGATTAAATCTACTGTCACTATGATTAAATCTACTGACAGCTCGAGCCCAAAATGTTAGGAAGGGACGTCACTGTCACAATCTAGTGGTTAGAGACTCACGCTAAGCGATGCCAGCGTTTGCAAACAGTTGACATCCTGAGGAGGTCCCGCAGAGACAGGTAGAAGAGGATCTTGAGTAGCAGCTCGTCAGGTAGGTGGTCCCATGAAATGTCAGCTGAGGGAAATAACAATGGAAGAAGAGCAAAGCATGACAGGTTATAGCGATACACAACCTCTGCAGCTGCTAAGAGGAGGTCAGAAAGCAGATTCCTACCTGAGGTGGAGTCTTTTTTCCTCCTGGCTCTCCTGGCGAGGACAAACTGGCTGCTGTCGTTTTCTTTCCCCTTGCTGATGAGCCGCTGGTGCTTGTGGCTTGGAGACCACTGCTGGATGAGCTCTGTTGGAGTGCATTCAGTGTCCAGGCCCTCACTAAGACAGTCCCTGGACTTGCGTTTCATGACCCTCTTGGGCTGAGACAACATGGAGCCCTGGAGACTCAGGCAGGGCAGATCCTGCAGTGGCATGCTGGGTGGAAGGAGAAACGAACCAAACACATTTATATTCGATATATTAGAACAGTTATATAACCCTTCCCCCCTTTCCTTTTATAGCAACATCTCAGAGAAAGATTCGTTCGCGACCAGCTTCCTCCAGAAGAGAACCCCTCTCTGCCCGCCATATTGCTCCAGCTGGCAGCGCCGTGACCGCGCAAACTAACTGCAAAAGGAAACGCGAATACTTTGTCACTTCCATTTCAAGAGATATATGTGTGCCTTTTTATTTTCACTCATATTAGCTGGTTTACCGTTTTCTAAACCAGGAAGAAAGCACAGGGAGACGTGCACGGAGGCCTGGCTGAGATGAAAGCGCGGCATCAAACATTAGCTTCAGTTTTAACGTTATATTAAAGCTGCTCGGACACACTCAAACCATGACCAACCTTACAGCCTTTAACTCACTTAAAAGCTTCTTTGAGAGATTGATGCGATTTTTTTGATTTGTAACCCAACAGAAGTAACAAACCAGGTAACTTTACTTTGGCTCATTTCCACATGGACGGTAATTTACGTTTGAGATGAACTGACAGTGTCGCTCGAAATGTCTTCTATTAAAGTATAAAAACACGTAACCATACCTGTCTGTTGGCATCTCCGGTTCAGCTCAGAATAACGTTATAGAACCAACTGCTCATGAAGTGGCTTACTATTTCCCCTGCAGACCTGATCTGGATCACTGATCGGGACTCTTTAAACTCACCGCCAGCAGCACGGCGCCCTGTACCACCACGTCATGACGTATCTTCCCCATACGTTTTACGTGGCCCATGTGGCATTCCAGTCTTGCTCGTTTTTCCGCCTTTTTTTTTTAAATAAATGCTAAGAGGAGCGTCGGTAGTTTCTCCATTACGTGAATCGGAAAACAACAGAAGATGCCATCTCAGTAGGGTTAAACTTAAACTGTTAATGAGCACAAAGGCACGTGGTTCAAGAGAAACAATAAAAAACGCATAAATTCAAACTTCTGTAGACAGACATTTAAACGCCAACTCATCCTCAGCAGATCATCACTACTACTCTGAAAGCCCCTTTAAGTTTAGGCAATTTGTGATTTAGTGATATACAAAAACATTTTCCTTCTTAAATTTATTGTGCAATTTTAATACACACTTCTCAGAGAGCTCAAGTTCTTGTGTCATCGGGAAGTAACTGCTTGTTATGTTTTGTTTGCTGATTCAGGGTAAGACATTTTGAAATATTTGGGGCAACCTGGTTGCTCTCATTTTCTCCCTCTGTGACCCTCATTTCCATATTCATGAAATGCCTGGAGAAACTGCTTCTGAATACCATGCTGCCCGCCGTTAGACAGGGCCAAACAAAGGACAGAGGACGTTGTGACATGCCTCCTCCACTCCCTCTATACCTCCCTTACACCTGGAATCACCAGAATCCTCTTTGTGGACTTCAGCCCCACTTTCAACACAATCCAACACCACCAAATGATCAATACTCTCCTACATCTCATCATCCTTCCACTCCTCATCCACTTTTGGTCCAGCTCAGCAACAGGCGGGCTGTAAGAATTGACACAGTAAGATCACCAAACCCCCCCAGGGCTGTCTTCAGTCCCTTTCTTTACACCCTCTATTCACACATTTCAGTATCAGCCCTGCACATACTTCAAATGCTCAGATGACGCTTTCATACTTGGAGAAGCAGCGTTCAGTTTTCATGCTCCATATATCCGTAACAAACTCCCAGAAAACTGCAGGTCTGCTGAAACTGTTCTTTTAAATCAAAAATGAAGACTTTTCATTTTACCACTGCCTTCAATTAAATGAAATTTAAGGTTGTAGATTGATAACTTACACTGCACTGTAACTTTTTATATTTCCCTGTTGGTTTTATGTAAAACACTTTGAATTACCTTGTTGAAAAGTGCTATACAAATAAACTTACCTTGTCCTGCCCTACTCATAGACAACTAGTGCCTATTCCATTTTTCACTTCACATAAGGGTGCCCAGCTGAATGTCTAACCAAAAGAACTGTGCTTACAGATGAGTGGATATATATGTGAGCATGTTTATGTGTGTGGAAGTCTCTATGGGCAGAGATGGGTCGCCAAAGGTACTCAAGTGGAAGTAAAAGTGGTCATCTAAATAACTACTTGAGTTAGAGTACAAAAGTATTTACTGAAAAAAAACTTGAGTAGCGAGTAACTTAATAAAAAAATAAAATCAATCTTTCATTTGATGTGGATATGTGAAATAATTTCAGCTACTGATGTTCTCCCTCAGGTAAAAAAAAAAAAAAGAAAAAAAAAGCAAAGATACACTTGAATTTCTTTGTGATTGAAAGTCCTCATCTCCTGATTAGATAACCTGCTACATATACACCAGGACAATATTCCCAGTGTGTATCACTCAAGTGTGATTACAAAATATTGCATTAATGTTATAGTATGTTAAGTACACCAAGAAGAAAAGAGAGCGTTATTGTTGGTGAGCGGCATGGATGAAAGAGATGACTGTCGGAAGATAGCTCTGTTGCTAATTGTGGAATAAATAGGACATATGCTCCAAAAGTTCTCAATCCCAATGAATGGAAAAGGACTGCGTCTACACAAGTAAGACACATTATGTTTTTTGGGCCACGAAAGACAGACCAAAAATATTCAAAAACGAGGGTGGACAATTTTTTTTTAATTGACTCAATTACAATTTAAGCAGATTTCATCTTGACAAGTTCCATTTAAGTGCATTTCGTGTTTTAATGGGTCCACAGGGACATTCAAGTGTAGTCAGTGTAGTTTGTTTTATACCGAAATTCAATTTCAAACTCCTCTGAGGTTAGAGGGTGAACGATGTGAAGCTGATGGCCTCGGTTAGCTTCACTGACCTCAGTGATATGTGCATTTTATACAGTTTCAATTTCTACCATTATTATTACATACAGTAACGATGTATTAGTCAGATAATGCAAATTGAAATGGCCCATTTAAATATTAATATAATTCCAGTGTTAAACAGATTACACAGAATGCCAACACTCCTGTCAGAATATTTAGACATCTACAACAAAGACACGACTAGGTCATGTGTAAGAAGCACTTTGTCAAATCCTGACAAAATGTAAGTAGAAACCGTGCAAAATGTTTTCATTTTTAAAAAAAGGCTGGAAGGTAATAGTCAGGTGTTCCAAATAGATAAGTTAAAACCAGAAAGCTGATAACTTCATGTGGTCCATGTAGCACTTATTGGTGCCCATTAATGTAATAACCATCACACCACTCTGGTTCATCCAGGTGGCATCAGAGTACCAGTTTAGCCATCTCAGCTCATGTTGTGGTGTACATGAATATAGCCTCTGCAGTTCATGTAAACATATTTGGCTTCAAGTTAAGTTAAAGACATGAGCTGCACACGTTTGTGCGGCCGTCTGTAAGGCTCTGGGTGAAGCTTGGCTTGATGTGAGGCTTGGAGCAGCCTTGGTTCAAACTAACCTGCTCTAAGCATCTGCCAATGTAGGGAAGCTTCCGAGAAACCTGGGTGCAGCTAATCCCTTTCAGGTAAACACAAAAAGCTAGTATCACAAAACCTCATCTATACACACAAATTATTTTTCTTCCATAAAAAGGTAATTGTGTATTTATGCAGAGCGCGCATCCATTATTTTAAACTTCATTGTCCGTTTACTTGGAGGAAGCTGGGTCGAGGTGTTTGAGTACTCCTCCCACCAGGTGGAGGCTTCCGGTAATGAGGACGTGGATCTCGGCTGCATCGCAGAGCGCAGCAGCTTTGGCCATGATGCTGGGTTTAACTGGTAAGACTGTTTTGGTTGGGTCTGCCAGCACCGAATCCCTGCCCTGGGTGATCCACTGGAGGGCGCTGAGGATGCAGGGGAACACCAGGGCATCTGCCTTCTTTTCAGGGATCAGGGGCAGGCTGCCCTCGATGAGCAGCTGTGTACCTTTATCCCCCAGGCTGTTGTGGAGACGCCAGCTCCTCTCATTGTCCAAGCAGCGAGTCAACATGTTCTCCACTGAGACGTTGAAGTTCTGCTGGTCTGAGAGGTGTGGGAATGACAGGATGAAGTTAACAGGTTTTCTGGGAAACAGCTGCCATTTTAAAATCTCTCAGTGTAAAAGCAGTAGTTCAGCATTTTGGGAAATATTCTTATTTGCTTTTTGCATTCTTACATAAGCAAAACTGTAAAAATGACGTTTATGTGGTTGAACTATTTCTTGTGGAACAAGAAGCACTGGGCAAATATTGTTTGTCTAGAAATACTTCAAACCCAACCCCACAAAACTACAAATTGTATTTTTTACATTTCTGTGTGTATGGATTAAAACAAACAGGATACAGCATATTTTAATCTCTGCTTCCAGTCTTTATGCTTAGCAAGGTAAACCACATCTTAACTCCTTCTCAGCAGAGACATGAGATTGGTATCCGTCTTCTTATCTTATTCTTAACACTTAGAAATAAAGCAAACATGCATATTTCCCAAAAGGTTGTTGTTCCTTTAAATGAACCACAGACTTCCTGCCTGTAGACGCCATTCTCAAAACTACAGAATGCTTTGAATAATTTGCAGTCATGAAAAGTACATGTGATTTGTGGTTAATAGGCTAAAGGCCAGAGTTTGCATGTTCTCCCGGTGCAGCTCCGGGTGCTCTGGTTTCCTCCCACAGTCCAAAGACATGCAGGGTAGGTTAACTGGCGAATCGAAATTGGCGTGGGCGTGAATGTGAGAGTGACTGGTTGTCTGTCTATTTGTGTCAGCCCAAAAATGTAAGCTGGGATTGGTGCCAGCCCCCCACAACCCTCTAGTAAGGATAAGCAAGTGTAGCTAATGGGTGGATGAATTAAATTAATTGGTATGATCCCTTTTAGGTAGAGATTGATGTTAGCTGCCAACAGCCAAAAGCAACATGCTCAATGATCTTACCTGCATTGCAAGAAGCGATGACTTCAGTGATGTTTGGACAAAACACTGCAAAGTCAAACTGACATGGCTGAAAAAAAAGGCAAGACACACAAATATCTATATTAGTTGGCTGAACAATGTTGTCAAATCAAACCTTCTGGTGGGATCTTGCTTACTTCAGCCAGGGTGAAAAGACGATGTCAGAGCAAAACAATCGGATTTTCTGGTTAAAGCTGGGGTGGGCACTTTATTTCCGAAGCATTATTTGTTTAATTAGTTCACATTCTCTTTACATCTGACACGAATCAATAAATAAAATGCTGTGGTGTCTGTCGCAGGATTGTAGCAAACACGGCCTGCCTGCACTCTTCCTTTGCCCTCACTGTGCATGAATGTGTGTTTTGGGGGAGTGGCTGTGGAGGGAGGCCTGAAGGGAGGGGGTTTTGTTGGATACTTTCAAAATCTAGTTTCTCCAACATTGCCATCCCCAGCTTTAAAGATGGACGTTTCTACACTGAATATAGCCAATTTAATATGAATCTGGCTTTGTTCTTACTTCTCCTAATTCATAATGATCTAAAGAGCCAACTTTGGGGTAAATAAGTTCTTTGTGGAGTGTGAACAATAAGACGCATGTATCAGTCAACTTACAGCGAAGTCAAAGAACATTGACGATGAGCTCTCGAGTGATCCCATGTCTGCTCTGAGCAGGAAGTGTCACAGTCTGCTCCTGAGGTTCCCCTTGGCCTCGGTCTCCAGCCCCTGCTCCCTAGTGTGCATGTGGAGGATGCCACATGCACACTTCTTTACATGGGTTTTAATCACACTTATAGGGTGCAAAAACTATGGTGCAGCTAGTTTATTGATTTCTCGTCTCCTTTTAATTGTATTCAGCCTTATATTTTTGCAGAAATGCGAATGAGTACCCACACTGACCTTGGCCTTGTAAGCTGGCTGATGGACTTTCTAACGGGGGAGGCCCCAACGTGTGGTTTAAGTGGCATTTTATCAGACATCCTAATTTCCTCTCGCCTCTCTTGTACACAAACGTGTCAAAGCCATTAAGTGGGGAGCCACATCCTGAAGTTTGCTGATGATTCTGTCGTCGTGTCACTTCTCAATAGCATGGACCCAGACAATAGTTCTGTCATGTCTGAGTTCACTGACTGTGCAAGGCATCCTTGTTGGACATAAACGTTTCCAATATAAAGGAGATTGTTCTTTTTTGGGGAAAAATCCTCTGGGCATCGCAGTATTTCCCAGAATTCCTCAATGATCAGGCTGAGGTTGTCCATCAGTATAAACATCCGGGCACAGTGATTTACAACAAACTGACTGCTGAGCATCATGTGGATGCGGTGTGTAAGAAAGCACTATGTGGTTTTAACGTGGACAATACTTTGATGAAAATGTTTTATTCTTGTCTTGGTGAAATTGAAAGTTTGCTTTTATCAGCTGGTATGGCTCACTTTCAGTAAAGAACAGGAACAGACTACTATGCATTGTGAAAATCTGCACAAAGATTGCTGTTAAAGACCTCGATTAAAGCACTCTTTTGTCCCTGCTGCCACTGGTTTCTGAAACAACTCACTGTGATTATACATGGAATTCGTTACTTTAAAAGTTGGAGCTTCTATGTTTAGTAAGATATTGTAGTGCCTGCGATGGACTGGCGACCTGTCCAGGGTGTACCCTGTCTTTCACCCAATGTCAGCTGGGATTGGCTCCAGCCCTCTGCGACCCTGTACTCAGGATAAGCGGTTGCCGATGGATGGAAGATATTGTAGTGGATTTATTTTATTAGTTTTACTAAACAATAACTGTTACTCTAACAGCTTCTGTGAGTGTTTGTGTGTATTGTGGTTCTTCTGAGTTTTAATGCGTTTGTGCTGCACAATTATTTACCCCTCGGGGATAAAAAAAAAAAAAAAGAATTCCTTCCTTTCTTCCCAGGTAATGTTTTTCTTTGTTTCATGTCATTCATTCATTGTTTCCCCATTTTATTTTGAAATACTTCTGTCCTCTTGTTTCAGTTACTTCACTTCATGCCTGTGTTGTCTGTGATTGTCTGCCCTGCTCCGATTAGTTTCACCTGTATCTCATTATCCTTCCCTCCCTAGTGCACTTAGTCTATATGTACATCCCATGTCTCTTATTTGAAATTTCCTTGCACCTTTGTCGAACCAAATTGTACTCTTGCCATCTTGCGGGCCATCCCAAAGGTCATATTTTTGCTTTGAAAAAAGGACCACAAACAACTTTCTTCAGTTATTAGAAATATTTTTCTTTCATGATCTGTTATTTCCCCTTTCACTTTTATTATGGAGACAACTAAAGTCAGAGAGTCTACCTCTATCAGCAGAGAAGTAGTATGCGCTCCATTCTTAAAAACCTGTCATTTAAAAAAAATATTATGTGTGTAAAATCCATAATGTGTTGCATAATAATTAACATGGGAAATAATCAAATATAGAAGAGAACCAAGCTGCAGTTTCCTCATTTTCTCTACAAGTCAATCCATATACACACTCCAATACCCACAACAACACTGAGCTTAACAGCTGTGACGACAATGACCTTGTTCTCTGTATTGCTGAAAGCAGTTGTACTCACCACCAGAAGTTTCAGCATGGCTGCTGAGTCTCTCTCTCCTGTGGCATTGAACAGCAAAACTCTGGCTACAGGTCCACTACAACACACACACGCCAAGGTCTTACATCAGTATTGCTTAACCTTTTGAAAAATGTTAAGTGGTAAACAAGTGGTTGTTTAGTAGAAGCAGAGGCCAGTGGCCCGTACCTACTCAGAGTTAACTCGGGGTTATCAAGTAAACTCAGGGTTGACAAACTCTGACCGCTACACTGGAGTTAAACGGTACTACGATCGTGGATAAGATGTTGGTTAGTTGAGTCGTGATAACTCAATTGGAGTTGGTGCACGTTCTCATAAAAGGGGTGTGTTCGGCCGTGCAGGCAGAGCTTTTCACAACGGTGCATGCTCCGTATTTTCCCCAGTAGAATGCACGTTGATTGTGTCAGGATATGAGGAGTTTAAAGACACGTTTACGGCCAAATCTAACACCGTGGCGGCTGACAAAGCCAGGGAGGCTTGTTGGCATCGCATTGAGTAAATTTGTAGCCTAATTATCTTCACAGTGTTCTTATTGTATGTATTTTATGGGCTCTTATTTTATGTGTAATATGATTAAGATGTAAAGGTAGAACTGCACATAAGGTCCATTGTAATTTAAAAAAAAAAAAAAGGAGCCAGTGGAGAGGGTTAATAGTCCGATACACATTTCCAAGATTAATCTACAAGTAAAAAACTTGAATATTCTCTGACAGTCACATTTATGAGAGAAACTTCACTTTGCAAGGCTGCAACATCACACACACACACACACACACACACACACACACCTGCCGTGTATTATGCATGCATTGGAAAGTTATATTAAACTTTGCAATCGGATTTAGCAGTGAGGAAATACTCCTGAGTTTAGCTCACAATCACTCTCATGCACCTTAGAGACTTTGCCTTGGATTCAGCATATTCAGAAGAAAGCACCAGAATGATTTTTGATTTTTTATGACATTAATTTCAGGGAATTTCCGATTTTTCTTCTTGTAACTTTCATCTAGGATTTTTTTTCTTGGTTATTAACCCCAACCTGGCTCCCTATTTTTTGGACACCTAAACTAGTCCAATCTAAATATGTGAAAACACTTAGGATAATTCAATTATAGACTACAGATGGGCTCCTAAGAAACTGTCCTGTTAATTAAGATTCCTCTCTAAAATCCCCAAGGCTGCAGGGCTTGCTGTCTGAACGTAATGCTGTTGTTCAGAACTTCATTGCAACCTCATTGGAGCAAATCAGGATGAAATCTAAACATATTTTATGAAGTGGTGTGTAATATTTCCTACTTCTCATCATCAACACTGAGTACAGATGTGGTGTGTAGTCCACGTGCAGGGTAACCTCGAGATAACCACGACCAAAACCTGCTCGGAGCAGTTTAGAGATGCAACGTAAATTGCCATGGCAACAGACCTCGGGTAAAACCTATCCACCTATCCTAAATTTGCTTATTATAACTTTGTCGCATTTGTCTCTTACTACAGAGCTTGGTAATGTAGTGCCCCACGTCTTGCTCTTTGGGCGTGGGTAATTTGGGGGGGGTTCAGTAAATGCTGGAACTGAAGCCGTGGTTCAGATTTTATTGTTGTGATCTTAGGGCTGGACAATAAAACAATAACCATAATTATTGTGATATGATTTTTTTCCCCCATAACAGATGTTCAGTAAGTATTAAATTAATGTTTGATTTTACTTACTTTAATCATCATCATCATCATCATCATCATCATCATTTAATCGTCAACCACCGCTAGACTGATGTTATTAATGTTCTGCTCTACAGAGTCTTTGCATTCTAACTAACTCCTTTTAACTTTAAAGCTTCTGCTTCATTGTGCTTTCTTTGTCTGCAACTTGTGTGTCCGCGTTCGTGCACGCTGAACATATGGTGCAGATCACGCATTCGCACAGACACGCTCTCCTTATCACACACACCTCTTTGTCTTTTAGTTTAGTGCATTTTAGTTAAGCATCATCTGACATGTTGTGCTTTTATTTATCTTTTAAATAAATGCTTGTCTATGTACGTGCTGTTTCTTTGATGTTGCATAAAGTGAATATATTGCCAACCTCTTCTACGTAGAACTCCAAATTCTTCAACCTACTAGCATCTATAGATACATATATCTGTATGTGATTAACACATTGATAGGGATGTGTCTAGTTCAGACAGTAAGTGCAGTACAACATGTACTGCTACTTACAGCATATACCAATTTTTTTTCATTTTTAAATTGGAAAGTGAACATACATAATGCAGACACAGTAAATCTGCATTCACAGCGTGACACGTAAACCTGTACACATCAAGATAATTCATTATTGTATAAAATAAAAAGTGGACATAAGGGCACCTTAATTGCCGGGCTCAGTACAATGATCACCTCCAAACACAGTTTCATCAGGTAGCCTGATGGATGCAGGTACAACAGAGTCATGTCATTGGGGAGTGATGTTCACCTTGCATTCCTTTCATGCTGGGCTGCAGTCTCTCTGAACCAGTGTACACAGGCCTGCATACTGCGCATGGTGTGAGCTCCATCCAAGAAGTAGGTGACTGCTCCGTGTTTCAGAGTCTGGTTCCTTCCAGGCCACTCTGTGTCTGCCAGCCCTGAGACCAAACCATAGAACATACATAACCATACTGGATGTTGTCACATTTAACCTGTGAAAAGCTAACCCTTTGATTTTAATTGATTTTGAGGCCCAAATATCACAACTACCAGTAGCACAATGGGTCTCGGATATTTGAAGAGCTTTAGTGTGCATTTGTCTGAATTAATCTGGTGAAACAGAAACAGGACATTCCTACATAATTAAGATGTCAGCTGTTGTTCTTCTTGGCTGCACGTCTACTTTTTACAAGGGATGTACTTCAAGTCAGACAAATAATTATCTCTCCCCCTAAATTTGCTCTTCTCAACAGGGACTGTGCTTCAGGACTCACCTTTCACCATGATGGGGCTGGGCTTGAAGGAAGTCACCTGAAGTACACTTGTGTTGTCAACACCAGTGGAGAGATAGCTTTTCTCTGTTGAGAGAGACACAGGTTGTTGTAAAAAAAAAATAAAATAAAAAAAATGAAACAACCTTAAGCCCTTTATAGACTTGGAATAGACAACACTGCTGTAACATAATGTAATTATGGTTGAACTTTTTATTTAATCTTCTTTGGCACGGCACAAAGAGGGAGAACATTTTTAAAGGCTGATCGGACTTGAAAATAATCTTCAAGTAAATATAGGCTCATTAACAGTGTTCCGTTATCAAACTTTTTCCTTTGTGGCCAAGGGATGATAATTAAGCAATACATTTATTGTGTTTTATAAGAAGGCTGCTGTGGCCTCTTTATGTCTAACCTAGCCAAATGGCTGTTCCTGTCTAACCTGGTAGGCATCTTTTCTGTAGCCAAGTGTGACTCAGCTGGAGGGCCAGCGAGGCATTTGAGTGCTGGTGCTGCCCTGCCAGCCCCAGACGCAAAGGTCCACAGTCTGTCTGGTAGTCCTCCAGCTCTGGACACACCCACAGAGGACACTAAAACAACAGGTTAAATTGTATTACATTCAACTGAACAGCTGGAGGAGAGATTTTAACAACTATGTTTATTTAAACCTTTACATTTTACTGTGATGTCACAGTGAAAACATTAGTCTGAAAGCTCACTTGTTTCTCTTCAGCCCTGTTCCTGAGCACAGCCATCGCATCTTCAGGCTGTTTCACTGTGAAGGCAGGAACCCCCGGCTGAAAACACATGATCAACAGCTAGTGAGATGACGTAGAAAAATACTGTGTAGTTTTATTTTGTAGGACTTCAGTGTCTCTCCACAAAGCATGAATTGAAGTATGTAACTGAAATATTTAGTCAGCCAGCACACCTTGAAAATGCCTCCTTTTTGCCAGGCAATCTTTTCGATGGTATCTCCAAGAATCTGAGTGTGGTCTATACCCAGAGAGGAGATGCCACACACCCACGGTCTCCTGGTGACCCAGAAGCACAGAGAAGAAAACACAATGGTGAAATTGTATTACAACACTGATAAAGTTGTAAACAAAACTTTATGGTGACAATGTACCATCATCTTGACAAGCAATAGTATACTTCAATATGTAACTGGCAAGGCCCTCAGTGTTATCAGATTTGTCAGCCTCATAATTTGACATATGTGATAAGTTGGAGCTTCTCTCAGTCTGGCATGGCAGCTATCACTGCTCACACCAATCACTCCGTTATTCTTCTTTAAAAACAAGAGAACCTTTTCAGAGAAATTGAACAGTAGGCTGAAAAGCTGTGTTTCACTGCCCTCTCTTTCTTTTGCACATGTAACCACACCAATCAGTGAAGTCACAGTGAAGTCATTTTCAGTCCTGAAGACTGGCAAAAAAGTCCAGAGAATTTAATTAATTCTGACAAGTCACATAATGTCATGTCAGTAGATTATGCTGCCATACTGTATAACAAAAGACCAGGGGAGGAACAATACATGCCAGCAAGTATCATGGGACATTTATGCTGCAAACTTAAAAACTGTTATAAACTTGACTCTCCAGAGGCAACAGAATGAAACTTTTAGCTTCTGAAATGCATTTTTAGACGCTCTGGATTGGAGCTCAGGATTGATCTGGAGCACAGCTGCTTTACTCCAAACTAGTTTACTTTATGAACCTGGACTGTGTGAGACCTTTTGGACGAGTAGAACACATTAACATTAGATCCTGAGTGTTATGATTCCTCCCTTTCTTTCTGCTGTGGCTTCGTTGGCTGTTTCCTGCTGGAGCTGGCAGTTTGGGAGGGCTCGTTAGATAATGTAGGCCTCAGCCTAGGCTACATCCATTCACCGGCAACTTTATTTAGGTACACCTGTTCAAATGCTTGTTAACAAGAATAGCTGCAGCCAATCATATGGCAGCAACTCAATACATTTAGGCATGTAGCTGTGGTCAAGACAACTTGGTGAAGTTCAAACTGAGCATCAGAATGGGGAAGAAAGGGAATTTAAGTGACTTTGAACGTGGCATGGTTGTTGGTGCCAGACGGGCTGCTCTGAGTATTTCAGAAACTGCTGATCTGCTGGGATTTTCACGCACAGCCATCTCTAGGGCTTACAGAGAATGGTCTGAAAAAGAGGACATATCCAGTGAACAGCTGTGTGGAATGGGAGATTCTCATCATGGATCTCCATCTGGGCATCACTAGAACCCTCCTATGAAGACGCAACTTATTTTCTCAATAATGCACCCTTTAAATAGTAGGAAAACTTTAGACCAGGTTTTACTTGGTCACTGGCGTAATGCCTTTCTACTGCCTCACAATAGCAATGTGCTGACCACACTTCCTTGTAAGATCAATACAGCCATGGCCGAGAAGATGGGTGCACAACACGGGCAATGGGCGTGAAAAAGACAACTGCGATGATCGTAAACCGATGGAAGCTTTGTGTCGGGTTTAAGGTAGGGCCCTATATGTCCACTTTGGAAACTATTCCCATGTAGTGAATATTTAATAAGCAAATAACCTTAGATGACACCTCACATCATAACTAAACTTTAATGTCAACATTCTGTTAATATGGGTGAGTAGCAGTGATCGTCAGGAATAATAACATGCTCACATGTGCTCACATTTGGGCGGCTGTGGCTCAGGAGTTGAAGCGGGTTGGCCGTTAATCGGAAGGTCGGCGGTTCGATCCCTGGTTCCCCCTGGTTGCATGTCGAAGTGTCCTTGGGCAAGATACTGAACCCCGAATTGCCCCTGGCGGCTATTCCGCCAGTGTATGAGTGAGTGTGAATGTTAGTTTCCGTTTGAGCACTTAGGCTCAGTGTATGAATGTGTGTGACTGGTGAATGCAGATGTAGTGTAAAAGCGCTTTGAGTGGTCGAAAAGACTAGAAAGGCGCTGTACGGAGTACGGAGCATTTACATGTTGACAGTCTTTTCTATAGTCAACGACTGAACATTGTAACCTTCATGAAGGCAGAATTTGCCTGTGTCTGTATCAAAGTGACATGTCAGTCACGCACACAAGCTAGAGGTTAATTCTTGAATGTTGAACATATTAATGCTACTTTTTTTGTAACAGACGATCGTTGTTCACTAGTCCCTGATCTGAAGTATGTTCTGAAACTTGATATATTCATATTGCTTAAATGACTCAAGTCTGAATAAAATGTGATCAAGAATGTAAAGATAACCAAATACTAACTCACTATTTCCAGTTTGAAGGAGGTAAGTCAGTTACAAGTGACAGCAGCCTTATAAAATAGTCTTACCTTATAATGTTGGTGCAGTCATATGCTCCACCAATCCCAACTTCAATTACAGCTAAATCCACCTGGACAAAGGGCAGAGTTGTTTAGATTTGAGGCAAGTTAGTAATTTAAGTAATAAAACTGTTTGCTCTGCTAGCAGACTGGAGGATGGTGATGTTAGTCCATTAGTCTGCTGCACACAGGTGCAAAGAATCTTCTACAGGCCAGAAAACATCAAACTTATCAGGTTCGAATCTAATGGCTGGGACTAAGGCGAGTGTTTCACATCAGTGTCAAATGATGAGAATTATGTATAACTCCCCAAAACACATTGGATTCCTGTTTGCTGGCTGCTGATGAAGGCAGCACAGGCCTGCCAACTTACCTTCTCCTGAAGAAACACATGGAAGGCCAAGATGGTGAGGAAACGGAAGTATGCCGGCATCGTCCCTCCATGGGCGTTCTGAAGAGGTCAAAAAACACAAAGCCCCTATGTGTGGAATACTTCTAACTACATCATCTTTGTAATGATCTTGATACAATAAATTTGTCTAAAAATCGAAAGGAAACAAACTACACAAAAAGACAACCCTGGTGAAAGTTGCAGGTGCCGTTTATGGGTTTGCTGCCAGTCTGACATCTCAACTGTGTGGAAGTAAGACGATTCCTAATGTCACACAGTGGTGTAAAAGCTACAGTGATCAATATATTTCTCTTAACAAGAATTCTGATGACTGTAATGTGAAAAGGTGTTGCTTGTAGTGACAAACCCACAGAGAATGACTATTCGACGCCCCAGTTCCTCTCCGCTCTACAGAGGTTACTGGAGTCTTTCAGCCATGATTATTTCTTATTTGAAAAAAGAATCATTAGATCAATCAATTAAGTTATTGACTAATTTAGATTATTCTAAAGCTTTTTTTTAAATTACTGGATTAATATAACAATTTCTCAAATTCATATCAAAAACGTATTCATATTTTGTTCAATCATCATCGTGAAAGAGCCAGTTAGAATAATGATATTCGTAGTTTATAGGGCTTGCCCGAAATCTCATTTTTTGAGCCTCGAAGCTTCGTCAGTAATTAACCTTTAGCGGTCCCGTTATGCCGACTGTTTAGACGTGTGTTGATAAGCAGGCTGTCATTTTACGAGCTACAGCTGTGTATTTAATAGATAGAAGCAGAACAGCAGGAGGATAAATGCCCAAGAAGTGTGCCTGTCTGTTTGTGCGCATGTGTGAGAGAGAAAGAGCGCTCTGTTTATTTATTCTCATAGCGTGGGCTAACTAAGTGCTTATTACCAAAACTTGTTTTTAACTTTGTTATGGCAAGGCTAGCAGACCAAGGAAGAGAGGATTTACATTAAAGGGGAATATTTATTGCGGGGGATGAGCCGTATTTCTGGTAGCCGAACTAAATCACACGTGTATGCAAATTCACTTTTAACTTTAATTAAAGCGACTAGCCTAAATGCTCTTCTTCTACAATCTGTCTAATATAGTTATTTAAAATGGATTCGTTATGTTGTTTGTTTCCAACCAACAGTTTACTGATTAATTTTAAAATGTAGGAAATTTCCACACTGCTGTTTAAAGTGCTCTCACACAGCTGAGGGCTTCATTTTGTTTTCCCTTTGATGTGAACTGGAGCGTTATGTTCACTGATGTCAGCGTAGGTCAGGCGAGCAAAAAAAAAAACTTGAATGTTTACCCAACGATCAAATGTTCGAATATTTGGGTCCAGCCCTAGTAGTTTATTTAAAAGAGGTGGTATTCTGCTCATTTCCAGGTTCAAAATGTTATTTAGGGGTTTTACCATAACAGGTTTACATGGTTTAATTAAAAAAAAAAAAAACACATCTTTTTTGTCATCTTTTCACCCTGTGTTGAAGGCTTCGTTTTAGCTGTGGAGTGATACATCTGGTCTCTAAATGATCTTTGTTGGGAGTTGCACATGCGCAGTTCCTAGTTAAGGACTACTGGCCAATCAGAAGCAGAGTAGGGCGGGTCAGTGAGAAGCCGGTAAACACTGCTTCGGTTCAGCTGTACATGTTACCGACCAGCTTGGCAACATGGGCTGGAGCAAGAGTTTCAGAGTGGTGAGTTATTAATCTGTAACAAAAGCATTTTTCAACCATAAAGTTTTAACTGAGCTCTGTCTCTACAGCACAGGAACAACTTTATGTCCACTGACTGCCTGGAGGGTAGCTAGTGTTTGGAAGGGAGAGGAGAGCTGTGTGCTGCAGCTCACTGTTTTTCCACTGGTGTTTTTGAGGGCGTGTCGGAGTAGCCGCTTGGCGAGTGTTATGAGGCGCATTTAGCTTTCATCCCTGTGATGAAAGGGAAGCGGCTGGACTACAAACGAGTTGTTAGGCAGTTCAGAGCAGAGCTTTCTGTGGGAGATGGGAACTCCCTTTGGACTGGACTTTGGGCTTTTTCACTTTGCAAACCTGTTACCTGCACAAAAAAGGTAGATGGCTCAATAAAGGAGGGGGAAAAGCCAAAAAGCATAATAACACTTTTTTTTAAGAATTGTGCAATTTCCTAGTGCAATGTGATAATATTATAGCAGCAAGCAGCGAAGAGTGAGCCCTTGCACGACACAGTGTGCCGCACCCTGGCACCATAGTTCTTTTGATTCAGAATTTTCATGAATAATGGACACTGCAGGAGGAGTTAAATCTTGTCATTGTTCCGGATATTGGTCCCCAAGGACATTCAGCCTCTCCCTTTTCTCCCTCCTCTGTAATTTGCATTTTATCATGCATCTGTCTCCCTCTGTGTGTTAGTTCGTATGGCCTGTCCTCGCTTCAGCTCTCTGTGGTGGAGAGGAGGGGGTGTGGCTGATCCTACCTACTGGGCAGAATGACAATGACCCCAGTCCAGGCCCTTTTAGCAAACATGTGAAATTTGGAAAAGATCTGATGATGTGCACAGGTACAAATTGTGAAACATCAAAACAGTGAAATTTAACACTACAACAACACGGTTCAAAGGAAACTAAAAAGCGTCACAATTTAACATCACAAAAGGTTTAAAAAGGCACTGCCCAAAATTGAAGTCAAGTCGATTAACTCTCAAGGAGGAATTTGTAAAGTACCAAAAGTCCCTTAAAATTGCATTTTCATTTCAAAATGGCTGAGGATATTGCTCTAAGCAGCAGCTTCTTCTTGTCTGCACACGATACATCTGCCTCCCAAATTTCGTGAAGGGCCCTCTCCCCCACGCACGCCTTGAGGGAAGCGACAGCCTTCAGCGGAGGCATGGTGACACGGCTCTGAATTGGACACTGCATTTATCAAACATGAAGCGTGGAAAAGATCTGGTCGACGTGTCAGTTCCTTATTTCAAAACGCTGTTGTCTGTTAGCACGCTTACTTATTCGTTTTTAACATTGGAATATCAAAATTTGTCTTATTGCCGCAGCAATACCATCTGATGAGAAATTTAATTTTCAATTCAAAATTGCTGGCTGCCGGGGGAGTTTTCGGGTATCCTAAACTCCTCCAAAATGTGTTACCAAATTCGAATAATAATCTTACCAAAAATAAGATGTTCCTGGCACTTTTGTGCTCGGGCTCTAATAACGATGCATGGTGTAATGTTACATTACCATGACAGCAGCAGTGCAGAAATTACTTTTAACACGAGGGCGATCAAGAAACATCTAGAAAATCTAATTTAGGAGACTACCACTAACAGAAACACATTGCTAATTCCAATATCAAACAAAAATTCTCAGAAACTTATTTTTTTACTTGCCACTTCTGTTTTTAGAGAAAAGGCTCAGATAAACCCACTGTGAACTAACTATCAGCACCAAACAACACAGGGAAAAAGTTAGCAAGATATTTTTCACCGGGGTTGGTGGAGACCAAAACAGAGCTGAAAGAACAGAGGAGACACGATTTAATTCAAATTAATGATAATGTTAGTCTTTGTCTTGTGTGGCAACTGTGTGCCAACACATTAGCCATATCCACTTTATGGGGTGATAATGTGCCAATGTTAAATTTACAGTCCAAAAAAGAATCTCCAATTGGATTCAACTTCTGAATGAAGTCCCTAAATGCTAAAATGTCCTGTTTCGAGTTATTTATAAAAGAGTGATTTATCGAGATTCCTTGAATGTCTCCAAGTGACATCACTTCTCTACTTCACATAGTATGCGTTTTTAGAAAAAGAATGACCGTCAATGTGTCCAAAGTATTTAAGGAGTCAAACTGCACACTGAATGCTGGTAATGTGACCAAAGTGCGCTGTCACATGAGGGTCATGCTCCTCCTGACATGAGGGTTCTCATTTTCTACCAGACTCAATTACAACCTCCAGCCCTGATAATAAGCTAGTTCCACTCAGAATGGGAAAAGCAACATGATGCACAGTCCGATATAATGCCACAGAAATCACTGCTTGGAACTAGGCCTGGCCGATACGACCTAATATCTAAATCACCATTAATTGAACACTTCCTCTAATTCTTCTACTACTAACTCTAGTACAATTAATGATTATTTTGTTTTTGTTTTGTCATTGGCAAGGTTTGAAGCTACTGCAAATACACTCAATTACAGGTGGGACATTTTCCCCATTCACAGAAGTCAAAAATCGATTATCTAAATGTTATTCGATAACGACATGTTGACGTGCACATAACAGACATGTTCCCCCTATATTCGCCACATTGCCATTGCTGAAGAGCGCCACTACTAACATCTCACACAGTTAATAATATCAATGTGCTGCTAATGATTTTCTCATTCCACACAATAAAATCAAAGTGTCTGTTGTTTCCCCAACTGCTGGAAAGTGTAGCCGGTTAGCACTAGCTAACATCTCGCTGTGCTCCAGACTCTGGTCTGGAAGCTGAGTACGACTGGACAAGCCAGACTCACATGACCACAAACGCTGTAGTATGTTTTTAAGGGGAAAATACATGAATACACACACAGTGGGGGAACAGGATTAAAAAACCGAGATAACTGAAAATTACGTCATTTAGAGGGTCTGAATTTTGTTTTCAATTAATCGTCCATCCCTCCTAGGAATGCCAGCGGTTGCTTTCAGACAATTAATGGTTAATCCATTGAATAGGTTCACTGAGTGAAGTGAATGAGTAGCCAGGGTTAGTCTGGCAGTAAAGTTTCTTTCCAGCCAGGCTATTTACAAACAACAGTTACATTTAAAACTGAGAAGGAGCTGTGTTTTAAAACTACGCAACTCTGCCTTGTTACATGACCTACCTTAGTTTCATCCAGCCGTCCATAAACCTGCCAGAAGTATTTAGTGAAGAGTTCTTTTCCAATGGGCTGTCCGTTGATTCTAATCCTTTCCCTGACTTGGACCAAATGTGGGGAACTGCAACCAAGAAGAAAAAGCAGTGTTTAGCCACTTTTCACTGGCTGAGTAGAAGGAAATAAATAACATGGCAACATGCATAATATAAATGTTAAGCATGTTATTGCAGGTGTACATAACATAAGTAAGAGACCTGTTTCAAGGCATCAATAATGTCCTGTGTCGTCCTTTACTGGATGACCAAACAAATGAAGCTGATCAAAATATTATTATTAGTAATGTTGAGTGCATAAGGTTAGATTTCACTGTGAAAGTGTGATTCCAGTATTCTGGGTGAAATGGGAGAATTAACAGCACATTGTCTAGCCTACAGTGCTGTGTGTCTCACATGCAGTTAGCCTCCTTATACAAATCTTGCTGGGTTTAAATACTTATTCCCTGTGTTCATTATTTTATGGCCCATAAGAGCCTTCTTCCATACATTCTTGCTGGAGAACCCAATGACACTTGTTGCCACTGCGAATATCAACAAGTCAGTGAGCTAAAACGGAGATGATGTGCACACAGCCTCATCTGTGGTGGCTCTCCAAGTTGGGATAAAATCAAGAACAACTGGACCTGGCTGAGGTTGCTTGAAGATATTTTGCCTCTCTTCCAAAAGGCTTCTTCAGCTATGGCTCTTAGCTGATCTTGATCTCCATGTTGGCTGGCTGAACTTAATCATCAGGACTAAATGCAAAATACTCCCAAACAGGGCCAGAAGCATTTTTCTCTCAACTAGTCCAAGTAGCTCCTTTCTGTGAGTATAGTAAGTGTGTCTGAGCTGAAGTGACGCAGCAGCAGGTGAATGCAGCGGAGCAGAGAAAAAGCTAAGCAATAAAGTTTAGCAGTAAATGTACAGTGTAGGTTACAGTTTGTCAGCGAATAAAAGCTGCAGCTAACGCTCATGTGTTGATTACCTACTGCTGGAAAAGGGAAGGCGGTAGTCGCATTGTAGATGATGTCAGGCAGTTTTGCAAGGCGTCGCCCACCAATGTTGAGGACATCCACTACAATACATCATCTCCGTGTGGGTTTAGTAGAAAAAGGAGCATCTTTATTCGTGAAAGTCTGATACCCTGATACCGCACAGCCTACTTAGGATTTGCTTTACTTTAATGATGGCAAAATCCCACAGTATTATTATTGTATTACTGTTTTGCATAATGGTTTTTAAATATTAGATGCCCACAGGTAGGAATCACCTGGGAACATCTTTAGAAGATAAATGTGCAAACTGGGAAGCACAGAGTATCGGAGTAGAAAATTGCAGCAACAATTTTTTAAAAACCACGCTTCTAGTTTATGTCTGACTTACATCTTCTCTCCTGTTTTGTTGCACCTGCCAGAGTGGGACAAATTACACCTTATTGGTGATGGAGGACAGAGACCTCACGTAATGCCCAGCACATTCTGTATTCACACAATGTCATGAATTCAATTCCCTTTCAGTTCAGCAGATACCACCTATTTTCCAAACTCAATCAATGGTTCTGTGTGGCAAGTAAACCTTATACGATGTGTACCAACACCATCGTGACATGTAACATCTGAATCCAAAAGGTTCTGTGGTATCTTTGCCAGTGTTTACAAGCTGTAAGCCATCTGCTGCAGTTTGATTATCAGTTGACAGAGATTCAACGTCATGCCACCTGCATTCCATTTAAACAAGTTTCCCCCCACTCTCGCCACTATATAACAAGCAGTGCTGGCATGACCGAACAGAGCACAGTCAATGACCACACCTTACGTTACAGGTCATTAAGTTCCAGCACTGGAAAAAGAGGTCTGAGAAATAGGCAGTTATGGTGTTAACAACTGCAATACTCCACTATTCTTTCATCCTGATTTGGTAACCATCTCTGGTTTCTACAAAACTAACAGCCTGATGTTCATGTACTGCCAATATCATCGTAATATTCATACAATGTTTTACCTGTAAAATCCTGTGCGGAAGCCATAATTTCTCAAAATCTGTTCAGTAAATGCACATGTTGACCCCTGAAAGATAAACACAGTTAGAGGCCGCCCTCCTACAGCTGTCACAATAGTGTGTGTCATTTAGTGAATAAACTGACGTTTGAAATCATGTTTGCGTGACCTTTTCTTAGAGCTTGCATAATGGGAGCTAAGAGCTAAATATTAAACCGAACACTATGACCTAAATGTAGACAAAGGTTAAGCCAGATCAAAACTCTTCCATTCCATTTGTGAATACGTCTGTACGTAGTTAAAGAATTACAAACTGGGCCTTTAAAATGCAACATACAACACACACCAACATGCAGCTTGTGTGTCTAGTCAGCTCACCTTGCCCTTTGTTCCAGTCACATGAATGATATTGAGATGGTCTAATTCTTCCACCTTTAAAAACCACACACACACACACACACACACACACACACACACACAGAAGACTAAACTAGATAAGACTAAAGGAAATACTTATCATGTTAAATAACAACATTGTTGATAATACTTGAAGTTATCAGTATTACGTTACAAACATGCCCTGTGTACTATTTGAGCTGATATAACTGACTCACTGTCAGGCCGCCTCTTTCCAGGAAGGCTCTCATGGCCTGGAGCTGCTGCTGAGGGTGGCTCCGCTCTCGTCGTACCTGCTCCAGAGCACTGGCGTTGGTCTGTAGTGTGTTCAGAGTGCAAATGGCATCCTGCGGCAAAAGCAGAGAATGGTTTCAGAACAGCATGCTTTTAAAAAAAAAAAAAAAAAAAAAAAAAAAAAAAAACCACACACACCACCATAATCTACACAGTACAGGACAGAAGCTTGAACCCCATTCACACATCCTGCCTGGGACATTTTGCTATGTAACAAGAGCAACAAGTTAGGAGAGTCAGGATATCATGACTGGCTGTCTTACAGTAAGTAGCTGGTATTTAAGACCAGTTCTTATCCATGAGTTGACTGACTGGGCCAGCTTACAACTAAATCCATAATGTAAAAAGGAAATCATTTCCTCATGCTGGACCCGGATCATTGCGCTGAAATGATTGGCCTATTGATCAATTAGTCCATCAACAGAAAAATCTATCATTTCTCAGAGAACAATTCCAAGCATTCACTGTTTCTAACCTGCTTTTCTGTTTTCCAGCATTGTAAATTGATTAGATTTTGGACTGTTGGTCAGACAAAGCAAACAATCGGCAAGATATTACACAAATCCCATGTGCACAATGTATTGACTCAATATCATTTTTTACAAATATCACTTTGTGCAGTGTAACATCGTAACTGTCATAGGAAGTATGCAATATTCTGTTTATTTAGTGGAGAGATGCATCCGTAGCTGTGTGGCTTAGTTGTGTTCAATTTTGAAACAGCTATATGATCATGTATCTCAGGACAGTTGCGCTGTCATATGCAAGTGTGAGTGCATGGGTCCACTACACAAACATGCGCTATGGAGCATAGCACGTGATGTGTGTGCATACGACAGCGTTTGAGTGACGAGAGAGCGGGAGAGAAACGAATAAAGAAAAGCGACGTGAGTCACAGGAGTGAAAGAAAAGAATGGACAAAAGTAAGAAGATGTGTGGCTCAGAGATGCAACAGAGATCAAATGGGAAATGTATCAGAAACAGGTCCATCAACTCGTGTTTTTACATATGTTTAACAATATCAAAAGTAGTATCGGTTTTGCAAAATTCATGATCAATATCACATTTTTGCCAATATTGTGAACATCTAGTGCAGACTCAAACCTACGACTGTCTCTACTAACAGGTCCTGTGTGTGTATCACAGCCTGATGTCTCTTCTTCCTATGAGCCATTAAAACCCATCAGGGAGCCTCACTGCTGCACTGGGTCACATGTTCATTCAACACCATGAACACACACTGTAGTTTATTCTAACTCAGTCCCACATACACCGTCCTGCTGCCCCAAATACTCACTAGAGCACCACATGTGGATTCATCCGCCACTGAAAATAGTCCCCCACAAATGCACTGTTTCCTCCTGTTTGTTTAAAAATACAGCCTTTTTAAGGATTTACGTCTTCAGTAGAAACTAATGGGCTGGGGGCTGAGTGTCAGTCAGACTGTTGGTCTTTCCTTTTTAAAGTCGTTTTTTAAATCTTTTATTTTACTTTTACTTAAGTAGGGCATGCAATGCAAACTGACCCTTTCCTGCTGCTGCAGCTTCACATTAAAAACTTAACTGGCGAAACACAAGTTGACTTTTATTTTGAAGTAGTCACAGGAAATGCAATCTGTCTGTAAGTGAGATCAGCGCTGACCGTTGTTCACAAATGTATCTACACAACAAGACAACCGTCCCTTAACAGTTTTCTGACAGCAGACCAGTTTGAAATACTGCAGTGAGTAATGCAACAGTCAGCGGCAGACGCAGTGAGCTGTTAAAGAGCTGCAGGCGACAGGCTGCACACCTCCACCTTCTCACGAGGTAACCAACTCCTTTCGCTGTTCACAGACTCATGTTGTGTGCAGCATAAAGTCAGATCATGACTGCTCACAGAATTATGGAAAATACCAATAACTAGTCTGTTTAGCTTCCCGGACTTCGGTGTTATTAAAAGTCATCTGTTACCACCAATAGGCTTAACTACAGGTCTCTCGTGCACAATAATGGCACACAGCGTCAAAACCGGTTGATTAAAGCCAATCAGAGAGTTACATTTACAATTACAGATTTTAGCCATCACTCCTCAGTGAACTGCCTCCTTGGCTGTGGTCTGAGAGCATTTTCTAGTTAAGTAGGCCTGTCTAGTAGCCTATGTAGATTCATCATTATGGATTTAGGCCTACCATGTATTTTAGTAGTCTGTTCACACCAACCCCACAGTGTCTGCTTAGAACAAATGTAGTTGAGGGCCCCTGATGTAGAGGTCAGTTAAATAATAGTCTACTTCCATTGGTGGTTAAAAATAAGTTTTCATAGTTTGGTAAGATTCTTTGCTCCAAATAGCCAAAAAGACATCAGTGCATGCATGGTTGGCATTAGCAACTTGCTGGTAACTAGTTCTTTATTGTACTTATGATATCCCATTAAAATTACCACAATGAAAATATGGATATGACTTATACAGTCCAGTGTTTCCCATTTTCCCAGTCCAGTGGGGCCCGCTAGGGTCTAATCTGTTCAGCCACAGTTTCCTAAAGAAGCGAAAACATTCTCAAACTTCTCATTTTAACATTAAATTTCTTTATTTTCATCGGTCAAACAAAATAAAATTGAAAGCGCCATATGGCTTTGTTCCCTTATCAATTCGCAAGAGAATCCAATTTAATTAAATAAGTTGTATAAATAAGATATTAAATCGATTTAAATAAGTTCTTTTAGGAGGTTAAAAAAGTAAGTAACTTTTACTCTGAGTAAATTTTAAATGAGCTACTTTTTACTTGAGTAGATTTTATATCGGTAATTTTACTTGTACTTAAGTAAACGTTCATCAAAGTAATCACACTTTTACTTAAGTAGAGTATTTTTGTACTCTTTCCACCTCTGGGTATGACAGCGGTATCAACCTATTTCTCTCCGCCAGAAAGCAAATAAGCATATTTCCCAAAAAGCCCAAGTATTCCTTTAAAAGAAGAATACAACACATATCTTTACCAATATTTATGTCCAAAATTACTGGTATAATTCTATCTACAGCACATTCCCTGTTGAGCAAAAGCAGACATTTCACTGGGCTTATGTTTATCACTGCCAGCAAAACGAAAGTACCAGTACGAATGCTGAGTTTCACTGAAATCCACATAAAAAATGCGCTGAGAACATGTACGTGAGGGAAACTGAATGTTCTGTTTCTGAATAAAATAAGCCATTGCTGCGGTTATTGCTGCTGGCAAATTGACTGCTCCAAGATAAGTGTGTCCTGGCTTTCTACAGAACGCAACGCAGAGTTAGACCTACATCATCAACTTTGGGAACCTGTGATGGACATTGGTTAAGATTTTCTGACATTTTATGGACCAAACCATAAACCAAAAAAGAAATCTCATTCAATAATGAAAACAATCTTTAGTCGCCTTGATTAGCGTGGAGAACAATCCCATCAATTATGGCTGAGTCACATTTAATTGTAATGGACATGTGCATTATAAAACATTAACCTTGCCAGAGAGTGGTTGTGCTGGCAGTGGATAGTGGCTGCATCACCTTCATTTGCATTAACACTGCGATAAATGAACACAAGCCAAGTGTCTTTCTAGTGACTGTCCTGACAGTTCCTTGTATCACTTAAGATATAGAAGTGTGAGTAATATTAAGTGAAAACACAACACAACCACTGATGACAAAAAAGGTAAACACACATCACGTTAAAGCGGCCCAAGTGAAACTCTCATATGTCATCAAAGAAGAGGTTCAGACCACGTGTTAGCACACAGGTTGCACTTTGACGTGTTGAGCCAGTAACAGATAGTAAGCAGCTCTGTCCACACTGTAACGTAACTTTTCATAGCACAGTCACTCCAACCAACTGCTAATTTGTTAGCACATGGTCACTCGGCTCCGTTAACTAACTTACATCGGCTACTTCAAGTAGTTCCGTGTGGTCCTGTCAGCCATGTTTCTATCCATCTCCAAACTGTACAGTCAGAGTTGTGGCAGTTGTGAATGCGGTTGTATTGCAAACTTGTCAAACTAGCGCTGGTGGCTAGCTAGCTCGCTAGCAGCCGCTGCAAACACGGGTAGAAGAGACTGTAACCCGGCTTACCTGGTACTCCATGCCTGGTATCTGGGGTGCCGTTTTGGTGCTGGAGAGTCTGACTGAAAGGCCCGCCAACCTGCATGCACAGTCCTTCCTTCGGAGCCTCGCGGCAAACGCGCAGCTCTGCTGCCACACGCGAGACATGCACACCATGATGGGCGTCGAGCTGTCACAGGAAGCTGCAGCCAAATATGGGAGGTTTTATTCACAGACGTAATGACGTTGCGCCAAAGGAAATTAAGATTAAGACATTTTCATGACAAACTACTTCACAAAAACATCTGAGTAAATTTTAACTATTGACATGTATTTCTTATTTGTTACATATTTAAGAAGTTAAACTAACATTCAATTTCAATTAGAAACAATTTAAAATATGGGGTTGAACTAAGAACATGACATTGCTCTAATAAAATGAAAAGTTTAGAATCGTGTATACATTGTTATCATTACATTAACTTGATAATTTCATGATTGTCCTTGAGGGCAATTGATGAACGCATTTGTACATAATTCTCAATCCTTCCAAAATGTAATACAATATGAACCAATAGAATAGATAGATTAGATATATTTTCTTGTTCAGTCTTACAGAAAGTACATCTGTTATCAGCATCTAGAAATCTATAAATAGACAATAGCTTGTTGGATGCATATTGTGTAATATTTTCAGATGTATCTCTTTAATTTTGGTTGTGATGTAGAATCTAAAAGGAACAAATAGTTCCTTGCACCAGTTAACTTAAAATTGGAGTTCCAAAAAGATGTTCCATGTGGTGTTTGTTTTAGTATTGTAGATTCATTTTCTAAAATGTCTCTTGGTGCATCTGTTGCTTATAATATCAATACTTTCTAATTAATTGCAAACTAAATTCCTTGAACATGAATGTTATATCTTTAGGAAATCAAGTTTGTGTCAACCTAATTCTGTAAATAAGTCATTTTATTATCAACAAATATTTTTACCTGTCGTAGTTTTCACCAAATCACAAAATAAATGATCATTTAATAAGTTATTGTTTACAGGGCGGCACAGTGGTGCAGTGGTTAGCACTGTCGCCTCACAGCAAGAAGGTCGAGGGTCTTTTCGTGTGGAGTTTGCATGTTCTCCCCGTGTCTGCGTGGGTTCTCTCCGGGTGCACCATCCAAAGACATGCGGACTAGGTTAATTGGTGACCCTAAATTGTCCTTAGGTGTGAGCGTGGGTGGTTGTTCATCTATGTGTGGCCCTGCGACAGACTGGTGACCTGTCCAGGGTGTATCCCGCCTTTTGCCTGATGTCAGCTGGGATAGGCTTCAGCCCCCCGTGACCCTGTACGCAGGATAAGCGGTTGAAGATGGATGGATGGAAGTTATTGTTTAATTTCTAATAACCATGTAACTTACTTTTCTGTTGTTTGGTACCTACTAAAGGGATTGTAATTCATTTGAAAATCCTGGATTCTAAAGATAAATGGCATTGTTCCAGGAGCGATTTTAGGATCAGACCTTTAGGGGGGCTTAGCCCCTAATGAGAATGTAGCATGCATACAGTTCCCTGCAAAAGTGTTCACTAATTTCACTGGATAACAATTAATACATTAATATTTTCATTATGTTTAATGAATTACTAACATGGGTTTTATGCTACATGTGACTATGTTTTTATTTTTTATTTTTTTTAACCTGTCCTGCCCAGCAGCCTGGTATAGAGTATAATGACCTGGATACCATATTGTGCCAGACAGATTTTACTTTAACAAGAGAGTATTAAAATACTCCTTTGTCTGTTTTATTATTTATTTAATTATGTATTGATTTGTCACCGGGCCGGAGAGGGGGGCAGACACGGGGATGGGGGGGTCACAAACAGACAGCACAGAGAAAGGACAACACCTGTAAGAGAAGGGGGATGGAGGGTGGGGACAACAGGGAAAAGCTGTGGGAAACACCAATTGCAGAAAGCAACGAAACCTGCAATAGAACAGAGAGGGGGGAGGAGGAGAAAAACACAACAAACAAACACAAACAAAAACAAACAATAAAAATAATAATAATAGTAAAAGACAACCAGCCGAAAAGCAGCAATAAACAGCTGACATATTAAGACAATTAAGAGAACAATGAAAACAAGAAACAGTCACACACACTAAATAAGCAACACAGCACAGCCACGAGAGCTGGAATAATAATTAATTTAAATAAGTAACTGAAAGAAAAGCATCAGGAATAATTCTACCAGGGACAACCTAAGTTTGTTTGT
>NC_060162.1:28025129-28033493 GCF_021292245.1 Micropterus dolomieu | reverse complement strand
ATAGGGTTAAGGTCAGGCGAGTTTGCTGGCCAATTAAGAACAGGGATACCATGGTCCTTAAACCAGGTACTGGTAGCTTTGGCACAGTGTGCAGGTGCCAAGTCCTGTTGGAAAATGAAATCTGCATCTCCATAAAGTTGGTCAGCAGCAGGAAGCATGAAGTGCTCTAAAACTTCCTGGTAGACGGCTGTGTTGACCTTGGACCTCAGAAAACACAATGGACCAACACCAGCAGATGACATGGCACCCCAAACCATCACTGACTGTGGAAACTTTACACTGGACTTCAAGCAACGTGGATTCTGTGCCTCTCCTCTCTTCCTCCAGACTCTGGGACCTTGATTTCCAAAGGAAATGCAAAATTTACTTTCATCAGAGAACATAACTTTGGACCACTCAGCAGCAGTCCAGTCCTTTTTGTCTTTAGCCCAGGCGAGACGCTTCTGACGCTGTGTCTTGTTCAAGAGTGTCTTGACACAAGGAATGTGACAGCTGAAACCCATGTCTTGCATACGTCTGTGCGTGGTGGTTCTTGAAGCACTGACTCCAGCTGCAGTCGGCTCTTTGTGAATCTCCCCCACATTTTTGAATGGGTTTTGTTTCACAATCCTCTCCAGGGTGCGGTTATTCCTATTGCTTATACACGTTTTTCTACCACATCTTTTCCTTCCCTTCACCACTCTATTAATGTGCTTGGACACAGAGCTCTGTGAACAGCCAGCCTATTTAGCAATGACCTTTTATGTCTTGCCCTCCTTGTGCAAGGTGTCAATGGTCGTCTTTTGGACAGCTGTCAAGTCAACGGTCTCCCCATGATTGTGTAGCCTACTGAACTAGACTGAGAGACCATTTAAAGGCCTTTGCAGGTGTTTTGAGTTAATTAGCTGGTTAGAGTGTGGAACCTGGTGTCTTCAATATTGAACCTTTTCACAATATTCAAATTTTCTGAGATACTGATTTTGGGGTTTTCATTAGTTGTCAGTTATAATCATCAAAATTAAAAGGAATGAACACTTGAAATATATCAGTCTGTGTGTAATGAATGTATACATTATACAAGTTTCACTTTTTGAATGGAATTACTGAAATAAATCAACTTTTTAATGATATTCTAATTATATGACCAGCACCTGTATTTCATGCCACAGTTAGTCACAGCTGAGACGCAAGCCTGCGCGCAGCGGGACAGACAGCTGCATAAATCAAAATGTTTTGCGTTTTACATAAATAAGTTGAAGTTAACAACGAGAACAAGATAAAGAAACAAGACGCAAAAAGCGCCGTTTGCAGACGCTGTTCTGCTGAATTGTCTCCCAGCACATCCACTCCATCTGTGGCTGACTTCTTAGAAAAGACAACAAACAGTCTGACCCGCTTTGAGTGTTTCTGTCAATCGTTCATGAAAAGGTGATTAAGCTAGCCGCACCTAAATTTGGAGTGCACACGTATTCAAGCCTTTATGGTAAATCCTCTGAAACGGCCCAGAGCAAGCAGACAGGCAGGTCAGCGACTTTATCCTGTCAGTTTCTCTCCTTACAAAGACAAGTGTTGCAGTTTGAGAGTCCTACATGAAGAGAGGCTGTGAAGTCTTCATGTTCCGCCGTACGAGCACCACATACAACATTATTTATCAAACTGGGTCAGACTTGATGAATTTAGCACGAGGATACACATGTGACAACGTACGGTTTTCAAAATAAGGTAATAAACAGGATGGAAATAAGATTAATTGGATTATATTCACAGAGAGTATAAAACATATTACATGTGTCCATTAAAAGTAAATGGACTCATGTAATTTACTTTACCGGACCCTCTCGGGCCTCAGACCCCCCCACCGTAGTCTCTCCAAATCCTGATGAAAACACTGAGGAAAAAGCACCTTTTGAATGTTTAATTTATGCAATGGGAAAAAAAATGTATATGGGGAAAAAAATGTGAATTTACATGTTCAGTGTTTTTTCATTATATTTGGTTTCAGCCAAGAGTTTTCATTTCGGTGCATCCCTAGTTTCCATTGCGCCTTGTTGCATCTCTCTTTCATCGATACACCAATTTTTCCTCCTCAGCCAAGGGTAAAAACCTTTTTGCGATATTTCAAAATTAGTTTTTTAAATAAGGATGGAAACACATGTTGTCATCAAACATTAGATTCATGACAAGTAATGATCTAGAGAACTCACGGATGCTGAGTTTACAAAGTGCTGCACAAATTACAAAAAGGACAAAACCAATAATGTTCCTTTTGATGAGCACAGTATAAACTGATTGCTGGGGCGGCTGTGGCTCAGGAGGTAGAGCGGGTTGGCTGTTAGTCGGAAGGTTGGCGGTTCAATTCCTGGCTTCCCCTGGTTGCGTGTCGAAGTGTCCTTGGGCAAGATACTGAACCCCGATTTGCCCCTGGCGGCTATTCCGCCAGTGTATGAATGAGTGTGAATGCTAGTTTCTGTTTGAGCACTTAGGCTCAGTGTATGAATGTGTGTGACTGGTGAATGCAGATGTAGTGTAGTCTTTTTGAGTGGTCAAAAAGACTAGAAAGGAGCATTTACAAACTGAGATGGACAAACTGGCAACTCTGCTGCAGATTAGTTTAAAGGTATAGTTTAAAGGTACCTTTGTGGAGTTTTGTTGTAAATAAAGTTTCTGATTTACATTCAGTCTTTTTCACCAAAACACTTATGTGTATCCTTGAGGTCTAACAAACATAATATTAGCAAAGCTGATTTGTCTAGAAGTTGGCAAACTTATAGTGTCCTTCACTGCATTTGCTGGCACATCTACAGCCTGGAGATCAGTCGAATAGTGTGAAACCATGGTAGGCCTGTATCGTGTGCTGCATGAACAAACAAAACCAACATGTTAAAACCCCATTACGCTACTCCACAGGGTACCTCTTCATTTTCATACCCGAAGAAAGCTTGCAGTATTTAATTATTAATCCCATTCTTTTTTTTGGGGGGGTAGGTGAACGAGACTACGGCCCCCCCATTGACCTGTGGGGAGGGGGCTGCATCATGGCAGAGATGTGGACCAGAAGTCCCATAATGCAAGGCAACACTGAGCAGCACCAGCTCACTCTCATCAGCCAGCTCTGTGGCTCCATCACTGCTGAGGTCAGATATCATGATGAGTTTAGAGTCAAGTTGCATTACTTGTCTGCTATGTCAACCAAATCCTGAAACATCTTCTCTTTCTGTCAGGTGTGGCCTGGTGTGGATAAGAAGTATGAGCTTTACCAGAAAATGGAGCTGCCTAAAGGCCAAAAGAGGAAAGTGAAGGATCGTCTCAAAGCCTATGTGAAAGACCCGTACGCCCTGGATCTGATAGATAAACTCCTGGTCCTGGACCCGGCACAGCGCATAGACAGCGACGACGCGCTCAACCATGACTTCTTCTGGTCCGACCCCATGCCGTCAGACCTGAAGAACATGCTCTCCACCCACAATACCTCCATGTTTGAATACCTGGCCCCGCCCAGACGGAGAGGCCACATGCCACAGCAGCAGCCCAATCAGAACAGAAACCCAGCCACCACCAGTCAGACGGAGTTTGATCGAGTGTTTTAGTGGCTGAAGAGGTTTACGGACAAGTAGTTTACCTTGTTGGACTTTTTGTTGAGTAACAAATGACAGCCGGCCTAATGTTGAAGGTGGGTACGCATTCCTTTTTTGTTTGAGGATTGGCGGACATTACCTGGAGCTCTCTACAGTTTCATATGATCACTGTTGGTTTGACCAGGTACAGGACTGTAATTTCCAAAGTTATTCGGAGCCCTTTGCAAGCCAAGTTATTATCTTCTGACTTAGTGCTTTTTCTCCAGCTAGAGATGAAGAGTCAGTGTTCAGCTCTGTATAAACGGCTTTGCTATGTTCACATTAGTTTTAATTGTGATTGCAAGTTTGGGAATGAGTCTGGCATTTTAGTTTTTTGACAGTTTTACACTTGTTTTATCATTGTTTTGTATAAAATAGCTCTCTCTAAAGCCTGTGCAGTATTTTGAGGTTATTTATAATAAGAAAGCGAGAATGTCTTTATTTAAACTATTTTAGAAGGACACCACAAACATTTCTGAACACATGTCCAGCAGCGACATACCTCAAATAAAATGTTTTTTTTCCTCTATAAATATGACTTTTTGTGTGACCTGAAGAGTTCTTAGAGGTTACACTCACACACTGGAAAAAGTACATTTTGTGTGAGCTGGTGTTCCTGAATCTTTGTTTAAAACCAAACAACAACATGAAGTTGGACAGCAGCCTGGGCTTTGTCTGCCCTGTTTAGAAAGTCAAGGGGGCCAAGACTCACTAAAGCTTGTTTCAGAGTTGGTGATGTTAGAAAAAGGTAAATGTGTTAGAATGAGGAAGAATGTTTTTATATCTTGATAAACTTTCATATGGACACTCAAAAATACCCTTAAAACTAAACCTTAATGATGCTAGGGATGAGAAGTTGTTACAAAATGCAGTAGTAACAAATCCATCATATATATCACTGACATGGTCCACTCTGCATGATAAGTATGTTAAAGTTAGATATTTTGATATTTAAAGTACATTTTTCTGACGATAGTTACATACTTGTAACAAGTTTTCACTGGTAACGCCAGCAGCAACTTCAAACCAGCTGCAGTTATGACCGACTGCATGACACATTGCCTCCAGTAGGTGGCAGCATCAGATTACTGTATCATTTAATAGCGGCTCCACATATTTTGTATACTGCTACTGAACCCTTGGCAATCTTTATTACTCTAGCTTTAGCCATAAATGACCAAAAGAGCCTTTACACCATGGCTCTTCCATGTTTGCTGGAATGGCAAATGCTAAAAACATTTTTAGGTTCCTGTGCTTGTCTCCATAGAAGACCCCTTTCTGGACGTTCCAACTGCAACCCTGAGTCTTCTAATTCAAACCTACTAAATGGGTTGCATCTAGAACCTTCTGAGGGTCCAGGTAAGAACCTTACTTGGACCAGCAACTTAATTGTGAAATTTGAGCTTTACCTGAACTATTTTTTGGTTTTACAATAAAAGATTTAAATGATGGTTACACATGGTTTTGTCTGTTGCTATGGTATTATTTCCCACACTTGGTACAAAACACAACAGATCATCAAAAAAACACCTTTCTTCACAACTATAACTACATCTGTCATTAAGTCTAAAAAATATGTTGGAAGACCTGTTTCACATTGAAATACATTATGTTCTGAATTGATCATCACTGGACCATTTGCTTAAGATGCATGTACGTATTGTTTATTTTTCCTGATATGTTGAGATTGCAAACTTTAGAATTACTACCCTAAGGCATGATATTTTTATGTGACCTCAGTGGGATTAAAACCCACAAATTTCGCTTTGGTACTATTGTTGCAGGCATGTGGTAAAATTTCACAGCTCTTAGTACATAACTCATCACACTTCATCTCACACCAGTCTTTCATTCAAAACTTGCCATCATGCATTCATTTGGATTGTAAACATCTCACCACACAACCATTGATTCAAAATATAAGTTTCTTGTGAAATTTCATGAGAACAGATGGTTTAATCAACCAAAACACAACATGATATCTTTTCAGTTTAGTCCTTTTAACTCAGTGAATCCAATAACCAACAATGCAAGATACAGGTTTCAAATCGCCTTAGAAGTGCTGAAAGCAGCATGCTACAGGATACTGTAAAAGACCGATTACACAGTTTTCACATTTCCCAACATTTACAGAGTCTATCATTTCCATAATATCTATCTATGTAATCAAGTTATGATCAAAGAAGACATCCTCCCACATAGTCACATAGGTGACTCCTTACGGTTGGTAGGCTGATGGATGCCACATTGGCAAAGGTGTCATTGTTCTCCTCAATTGCCTGCTTTATTTCTGACAGCAGTATTCCCTGCCTGTCCTCTCCTGCTGGTCAGTCAGCGCACAGCCATGGAAACCACTATGGGGTTTTCTGTCCATTCTAAGCATAGAATTGAGTATACCGTTGACATCATGCTGTAAGAACTCTGTAACACGTTTGATGAATTTAAATGCATTACAATTTACAGAACTGTAAGTGGCAAAGCAGAGTATATCTCTGATCTCCTTTGTTGAATTTAAACACCGAATGAAAGACTTGGAACCAGAAGCAATAAATTGTTGTCACTGCTTTTGAAATAACAACTTCCTTTAAACCTATGTACAAATTGTACTTTTAATTGGTCTTAAAGTTATACTGTTTATTTGTCCATCTTAAGAGTTTTTGTTGAATGTCCTTTGCTTGTTGTGGGTGTGTCTGGTGTTCGTATCTGTAACTCCACTCTGTCAGTATGCTGCTTTTTTGGCCAGGTCTCTCTTGAAAAATCTCAATGAGATCATCTGGTTAAATAACAAAATAAAAGATATCCTACAAACTTACCAGTTTTCTTGCTGAAAAGTTTGGATGATAGAATTGACAGTTAATCTTTTTAGATTTGGATCAACTAATCTGGCAGCCTCTGTAAATGCTCCGTATTTGTATAGCGCCTTTCTAGTCTTTTCGAGCACTCAAAGAGCTTTTACACTACACCTGCATTCACACACTGAATAAGTGCTCAAACAGAAACTAACATTCACACACTGGTGGACCACCAGAGGTAATTTGGGGTTCAGTATCTTACCAAAGGATACTTCGACCTCCTGCTATGTTGCAACCCGCTCTACCTCCTGAGCCACAGCCCCCTCTGCCATAGTAAGACCTCAGTTCACCACATGATCACTACAGACATCAGGTCTGCCTCCCTCTTTCTGACAACCAACCATTCGATGGGCCCTATGCCCGCCTCCCTGACCTCACGGTTGGTGCCCATGCCCACCTCTCTGAAGGATCCCTTGTCCACCAGCTCTTCCTAAGGAAATTGCCAGTGTTGACACAGCCTTTTATTGGGTGACCAATTGTGGTTACCACTAGGTGAAATCCATTAGCAATAATTAGTAGGCTATTCATTATGTGTGGTTACATGTAATTTAGATGTTCATACAAACACATTTTATATAGCTGACAAACCAATTTAAAATCTATAGGTTTACCAAACAGTTCCGTGATTAACCATTAAGAGCAGTTTGATTTAAGTGTTAGTCAAAGGTTTTTATGCAAATCAGAAGAGAAGCATTTTAAAAGTATTGTGAGCATTGTATCGTGAAAGACAATTACTTACTACTACTACTGAAAAAGTTACTCTGTATTTTTGTGTGTTGAACTTTTGAACAATTGAACATGTGATTACATGTTAAAAAAACAGCCTTCTTGAATATCTGCTTTGAGTTTTGTACTAAGAGTTGTGAAATTTTACCACCTACTAGCGTTAATTAACCTCCGGGGTGTTGATAACCACCAAGTCTCACCAAGAGGAGGATTGCAGAATTCGCAGATAGAGGTTGCTGGCTGCTGGTAGGGCGGGTTGGCCAGCAGTTGTGGTGGTTCAATCCTTTGTGTCATCATACTGGTTTTATCCCCAGCTCCTCCTGTCCACGTGTCCTTGAGCAAGATACTCAACCCCAAATAGCTCCATGTCTATATGTATGGTGAAAAAGGCAAATCGCTCTGGACAAAAGTGTCTACCAAGTGAAAGGAATGGAATATTTATTTATTTTTGCTTTGGCTTGATCTCCAGCAGATGATATATCGGACTCTTTAGCTATAGTCGCTAACTTTGTCAGTCTGCTGTTTGGTGCTGAGCAGACATGTACAGTGAGTTTTTGTGAGTTTTCTTTGTTGCTGATAACAGCTGCCTCCCGCTGCCAAACACAACGCTACGAGAGCAGTAAGAATCAACCAAAACAGTGAAGTTGTGGGTGGGAAAACCAGATTGAACTGAAAGATGCCAACGTGCGGTTTTCTGAAAAAAATACTTTTATATTTCAAATTCTTACATTTGGATCGGCTGCATGGTTTATCTCACAAATAACACAAAAAGGTATTAATGGATTTTTTTCCCCCCTCTTTCTACGAATCATAAATAACCAAAATAATTTGTCCGACGTGTTGTTTGAAGTAAATCGTTCTTAGTATTTGGAGTTTGCTCTTTCAAATAACTTTCCCAGAAAATGTTGGCGGAAAAAGGCCTTCTTAAGGGTTCTAAGTGGAACTGTCTTTTTTGTACTCTGTGTACTCTACAAGCAGTAGAGAAAATACAAATTATGTAAAAATGTTTCAAGAAGGTATTTATGAATATGTATAATATATATTTGCCATGTGTATGTATTTGTCAAGAATCACCTCAGGCTCATAGTTTCACCCATGATGGATTGCTCTCTAAGTTCCAAAGCTCGTCTGCTGTCACTTCCACTGAGGAATGTGTGTGTGGGTGGTGGTGGTGGTGGTGGTGGTGGTGGTGG
>NC_060162.1:28010743-28025109 GCF_021292245.1 Micropterus dolomieu | reverse complement strand
GGGGGGGGGGGGGGGGGGGGGGGGGGGGGGGGGGGGGGGGGGGGGGGGGGGGGGGGGGGGGGGGGGGCTACTGTGTGTTGACAACGATGACAAGAACAACTAACATAAATTAGAAAGTGCTCCAATGGACAGATGGGCCTCCGACTGCAGAGGCCGGCATGCAAATGGTCTCCTAACTCATCACCATAGAAACAACACTGATGATTATCTGTATGGATGAGAGGCCAGCATGCAAAATGACACTCTAAATTGTGCCAGGTTTGGGCCACAGTAGGGTACCCTGTGAACTGGCTCCAAAGGGCTTATTATGGTGTTCTTTCTGAATGATGTGACACTTGGCTTCAGGGTTTGTTTGGGGCAAATGCCATGTCAGATTGGGACAAATGTCATTTCAGATTCACAGGTCTTCCTCCTGAGCGCTAGAAAAAGATTGCTGCTATACTTGATGAGGTTCTGCTCTGTAGAGGTAAATCATTTTGAACAGCCTGATACATACTCTTGCATTCCTGCAATCTACATGCCCTTAAATCTTCAGGAGAATGCGAAGCAAACCCCACCCCAAGAAAACTATCTGTCATCTACACATCTATTTCCTCTTTCCCAAAACCATCTTCACTGCAGCAAGTGATCTCAGGCTACATCTAGTGAAGTTCTGTACCATTTCTTGCTTTTGTTCTTTAGCGTGAGTTTTTGTTACACAGTGTTAACTGTGATGTGCATCTCTGTGTTGCTTGGATTCTACAGCGGAGGCAGGAGACATCATTTTGAGACCTAGATTTTGCAGTCTGGTTCTACAGCTGACAGTGTTGATCAGTCGGCCCTGCACTTTGGTCCAAACTGAAATATCTCAACAACTTTGTCATGAAATGTTTTTAAATGTTTGGTCCCCAGAGGATAAATCCTAATGACTCTGGTTACTCCTAACTTTTCATCAAGCGTCATCATCAGATCATAATTCCAACTATGAATAATGACATTCCCATCAGCCTTAACTATACTTTATGTTTAGTGCTTTCATGCTAACATGCTAAACTAAGGTGGTGAACATGGTAAACATGCTAGGTAGACATGGTAGACATGCTAAATATCAGCATGTTAGCATTGTTGGTGTGAGCAAGATAGCATGCTGATGTTAGCATGTAGCTCAAAGCACCACTGTCCCCATGTATCAGAATCCGCTTTGACTCCGGTTCTTCACTGCTCCCAATGTACTTGCACAGAAATAATATAACAGCTAAAAAAGAACAGCTAAGAACACAGACGACAAAGCTGAAC
Source organism: Micropterus dolomieu (assembly GCF_021292245.1). Lineage (NCBI taxonomy): Eukaryota > Metazoa > Chordata > Actinopteri > Centrarchiformes > Centrarchidae > Micropterus > Micropterus dolomieu. The sequence continues at coordinate 28,023,834 of NC_060162.1, read as the reverse complement.
AAAAGAAGGTGAAAGAATAGGCGGGGCTATTATGTACACAAGTATGTAAAAAAAAGTAGGTGTATATATAAATACATACTTGAATTGGGCTTTTTCGGCACGGCAAACAGACAATACATTGCTGAAGCAAGTGTAAAATAAAAACGTGTGCATGCGTGTGCTGTGTGTCACTCACTGTCCCTCAGGTTATGGAATGCTGATACATATTGAACAGCAAGATATGCCCTGTTTCCTTCTCCTAGGAGTATTCACCTGTCCAACAGTGACCACATATTCTGTTGTCTTTTGGTTGCCATTCATTCTTGTGTTTTCCTTTTGAATTGCCAGTTTGTGCCACTGAGTCTGCACTTGGCCTCTGCTTTCTATCTCTAACATTAGAGAGATATTCTGACAATTCATAATCTCTTTTTAGGGCTGGATAACATTGTTATAATTTGGTTTATTCTGATTGGTATTGGGAAAGCAGTTTCTGACAATAGAATATTGAACATCTTGCAGCACCCTGCTCCTCTGGGCTGCTGCACTGAGCATTTAGTTTTTAATGCTGTCCGGACCACAAGCTTTCCTTGGCCTGAGAGTAATTTGGAAATCAAGGGGGTTTTGGTTGTCTTTAACTGTTTCTTCTAATGCTTTTTTTATTTTAATTGAATTAATTAGATTTATTGGTATGTCTTTATACAGATTTTCTAAATGTGCTCTCCAGATTTCACCATTTTGGATGGGAGTGCTTGTGGTTGCTTTGTGTTGCTTTGTTGTTCCACATATCCCAGAATTGATTTTGATTAATGTCATTTTCCACATCTTCAAGTTTCATGTGAGTACAATTTAGTTTTTTTTCTTCTCCTAATTGTGCATTTATATTTGTTTATTTCATTGTACCTAATGTGTATGGCTGGGTTGTTTGGGTTTCGATTATTCTCAGATCTTTTCTGATGGTCTTGCATTCTTGATCAAACCTTTTGTCTGATTGCACTCATAGTGGAGGGGTCCATGTCAGTGACTGCATAGTCTACTACAGAGCTGAGGCGTATGTGACTCTCCCTAGAATCTACTGTTAACTGTGTACAGGCCTAACACCCGACACAGATGCACTTCCTCCCTGCCACTTATTTCTGAGTCATAATTGTTCAATGGGTGATGGTTGGTGTGGAAAACAGTGGAGACTGACCAAACACTTGGTTGTTGCCCTGGGGGTAGATGACATCAGGGTTCATTTCCTGTTGACCCATTCAGATCTCCAGTTAGAAGCACATTTCCCTGTGCTGGAAACACACAATTTCTTGTTGTACAGTTTAAAAAATGTCTTCTTCAATATAAGGAGAATATACTGGGTGCAGGAGTGGCCAGTATTTATGATGCATGAATTTAAAATTCATATTTCAAATACAAAGTAGGATTTTGTTATTTGTATTTAATAGGGTTGATGTAAACGGCTTCATATTTTGGATCAAAATACTAGTACTAGTGTCTTGTATTTTGTAGAAGTCTACGTGATGACATCATAAATCACGGCCTCTGATTGGTGCCTATTCAGTAATTCAGGTTCAGGTTTCCAGCTTTCCATTTACTTTTAGCATAAATTGCTACAATTCTTAACAGTTCCTTTCGTTTTATTAGCCTAGGCTAAATTTTTATCAATTTACATAATGTTCTAGGTATTTGACCTGAGTAGCAGCCCTCACAGTTTATGTTAGCTTGCTACTTTCAGCCTATGTTAAGTTTTTGTTGGTTTTACATTACTTTCTAATGCCACGAGATGGTGTAAATTGTTAAATGCATTATTAATCAGAATAATTTATTGCAACGCCATTAAACAGCAGGGTGCCAACCCATCCACCACTGGTGTTTGTTGTAGCTCAGGTGATGCAAAGTAGGCCCTTCATTACCAAACGCCAACTAACTAAATTACGATACAATTATGAGGAATCTCAAACTGTTAAACATTAAACTGCTGGTTACTTTAAAACTAATCTTTGTGATCACAGGGAGATGTAAATATATGATCTGTTAACTGGTTGCATATTTCAGGTTTATAACATGACTCAGGAAGCAAGGAAGAGCTGTTGCTCTCAAACACTGGTCACTTAATCAGCTTAGTCAGAGTACTGGTGATGAATAGATCAAATAGGCTGATAGATAGAAGGTTTGCGAAGTGATTTCATGGTACCTTGGGAAAGTATTTTTAGTCATTTAGAAATACAAAAATACAGTGGTTTCTTTTGATACACGGCATAGCTGTTGTATTTTGTAGTTTATTTTGATGCACTTAAAGTTAGGGTATTTGGTGACATAGGTTTTGTTTTTGATTTGTTTTCTGATTCAGCATCTAGCTAAAAATCTGTGTTCATTGTAGGTCTGAACAACAAAAGGACCACAAACAACTTTCTTCATTTAATAGAGAGATTGTTCTTTTTATGATCTCTTTTTTCCCCCATTAACTTTTATTATGGAGACAATTAAAGTGAGATCCTGTGTGTCAGCAAGAAACACTTTTTACATCATTTATTGTTATTTCCATTCAGTCACATGTGAGGCTGATCATTCCTGAGCACCGGCTTTGATTGATGAGTTAGCCTTCATCATTTCAATGTCCCCGGAAACATTTAGCCTAAAAAATTATTTCCAATGTTCAAAAGACACCATCTTAGACATATTCTTAGTTATTCAATAATGAATACACAACCATAATATTAATATAGATGCTTATAATGAATAAATGATATAAAGAAATGATTCTGTGCCTCTGAGCAGGACACCGTATAAACACTGAAGGTTGTTCTTCATGTGCAGGTGTTTGTTAAACAAAGCAATGCCGCTCTGGCAGTGATAACTATGTGCCTTTGTTAGAATCAGCATGGTGCATATGTGTGCGGACACCACTCCATCAAAAGTCTCAGTTGTTAGAGCCGACCGCCATCATCAGAAATGGACACCGCTTCAGAGGAAATGACGTCTCATTTCTCTAAATGTATATTTCCTCGTTCCTTCTCTCCTCACATGGTAAAGATGCAAGTGAGGGAAACGTGGATGCAGTTAAGAGACTTAAGTGTGTTGCGGGCGTGGCGATGACTCACTCTCCCCTGGGCTCCTGGGTACCTGCACACCCTCCTTTCATCTGCTCATCAGCCCAGCAGTTTACGTACCTGATTCTTCAGTCACTCATTGCCAGATGTACTCAGCTTCTGTGGTTGTAATGCTCAGGCCTTCCTTGTGAATTCCTAGTCTTCTAGTTGAAATCCCGTTATATGTTTGATTGTTTAATCCTGTTTGTCCTTATGCTTCAGGACCACGTTCACCTGCCTGCAACTACTCTCAGCCTGCAACGCCAAACCAACACCAGCCAAACGCACAACCTCAATCATTCAGCCTGCTCTGGTCTGTCTACGCCATTGCTCACCACCCTCTTCCTCTGCCTTCTTCCCTCATTCTTTTTAAAATAAACAACTTTTATTAATCTTTCAACTGCCTGTGTCAGAGTCTGGTTCTGGGTTACCATTGTACTGACTATGACTATTTTTATCATTCTGTTTATGTGTCTTAGCTGACCAAAAGCCAGGTGCACAGAATGAGCAGCATCTCCCTGATGCCTCCCAGCTCAGAGGTAGCAGGGGGAGGTACTGTGGCAGTAGGCTGGGCTACAACTGCAGCATAGCTCTGCAGCTGTGGGTGCGGAGGGGGACAAGGGGCAGGGGACGCTGCATATCTCTGCTGCTAAAGGGGATTGGTGGGCAGCGGCTAAGGAGGAGGAAGGTAACCTGGTCTGGTTGTGCTTCTCAGTGGTGAGGTGTTGGGCACGTGGGGGTTAGGAGGTCCAGGCTGAACTGTGGTGTCATAATTATGTCATGGATGACATGAGAAGGGGTGTCTGTCCTAGGTAGCAGGGTGGAGACCACAATGCAAGTGTCAGGGAATTCCCAACTGGCCTGCTCGGCCATCTTCCGTACTGCTTCAGCAGCGTCTTTCACTAGCAAGGACCACAATCAACAGATACGAATAAATGATTTATTGATAAACAAACAGAAGATGTATGATGCTTGCAGTAGCTGAATAGATATTCGAAAGCGTTGTGGGGAAGCTATGATACGGAAATCCGCCGTAGCGCACTGGCATGACGGACCCCCATATATCTCTATGTAGAGGAAGGAGATGAGGAGACCGGACAGAGAAAGGGGTGAGCGGGAGGGGTGTGGAATGCGAGAGCGAAGAAGAGGAAGTGCGTTGTGTAGATATTTATGGAAATTAATGGAGTGACGTCATTGATGTGTGGTCCCGCTCCTGAAACTCTGCTGGTAGCCCCACTTAAAGAGGCCGTGCAAGTCATTTGTTCCCGTGTGGATCACCAGGCATTGAGGGGGGGGGGCAGAGCAGAGAGAGTGGGATAGAGTCAAGGCAAGGGTTTGGGACACTGACAGGTGGAGTCTGTCTCTGTACTTTCCATTGTGGGGACTGATGAGAGAGAGAATGAGTCCGTCAGGCTTTGAACTTGTTGAAGTTCCTTTTTCTATTCACACCATCCTCCTTGCCTTTTGCTAACTGAGCATGTCATGCACTGTTCTCCTCTTTGAGTGCTTCGAGACTTCCTCTGAGGTCAGATGCCAAGGCCTGCTTGTCTCTCTTGAGCTGCTGGAGTTCCTCTTTAAAAGGTACAATGCTTTGGCCAGAATTGTTGTTTAAAACATTCCCAAAATGAACTCACATGATCAACATAATGTGAAGAAGTAAGAAGTAGTTCTGAAGTCATGTCAAAGACGTACAGTGTTGTGTTGCAGAGATATCTACGGAAATTAGCATGCTAAACTGCTAGCCCTGGCCCATCCTGTCTTATAACACCACTTTGTTCCTCAAGAGGTAATAATGAGTCACATAGATCCAGTCACCCCTCAGTCCATCATGAGAGGACATAAAGTAGAGATGCCCCGAGGGCTTCTCCAGTGATGAAAAGTAACAAAGTAAAAATCCTTCATTTTTAGGGATTTGTACTTTACTTGAGTTACTTTAGTTGATGCATCTTTTTACATTCGCTTCGCTACATTTCTAAGCCAAGAGTTTTTACTCCGTTACATTCCGCACGAGAAATCGTTCCATCATTATCAGCACGCAGCACACTTGAGTGGCGCAGCATTAAAAAACACATGTATAACTAATAATGCCGACTCAGCGCAAATCAACTTCGCCCATGTGGTGTCCGAACAATAATGCTGCAATGATGTGTTGAGAAGAAACCCGCTTGACGCTGTTGTTGATCATAAAAGTTTATTAAATCAAAGAGTTCAGCATCAATTACAAGCTCTGCAGCAGCTTGGAGAGTGACCCAGCCCGATGGCCACTCTGTCTCTCTGTACATCAAACATAGCTTGTATAGGATATGTTTAGGTACCATAGAAGAGTTTGAGTCTGCAAAGTAAAAGGTCAAACCCATAGAAGGGTATAGTACTATCTTGAGGTAACACTCCCCGTAGAACACCTCCCCAAAGGTCACTGACCCTCTGTCTTGCTGCTACAGTGCTATTTTGAACTGTTATGAGTCAAATGCATAAGTATTGGATACTACACCCAGCTGATACGACACCGGCATACGCAGTGGTAGTAGTCACTCTCGCGCAGTTCCGGAGGGCCCCACCTCACTCTCGTGTCAAAAGTGAAAGCAAGTGTTTTCAACGTTGATGAGAGGATGAAGAGGGACTATCCATCTGGGATAGAGAAAGAAGAGAAAAAACTCAATGAGAGTGACTTTCAGGAACAGTAGTCAGGTAAACTTGTGTTCCCTCCTCTCAAAGTCTGATGTCAGCAGATAACAGTACCAGAGTGATCCCAAGTCACAAGCAAGTTCCAAGTTACTGTGATGAAAATCAAGCATGTCAAGTCAAGTCATTGCTGGGGACAAGCAACTCACAAGTCAAGTCATATCAAGGGCGTCACTTTGTGTTGAAAAGTGGCGGGGACATAAGGTCTTAGATAGAGTTCTGGAGGTCGTCCCGCAGAAAATTGGAGCATTAAACACTTTATTTCCTGCATTTTGCAGACATTTTCTGCTCCAATATAGCAGCTTGTTTGTTTTTTAGCTTAAGTTACTTTTTTTGGACATTGCACATTTGTTTCTTTTACATATAAAAAGTATTGCATGTTTTCTTATTGTTCAAATAGATAATCTCAAAGCATTTTCCTTTAGCATCTGTTGGTGCTATTTTTCAAAAATGCTTTCAAAAAGTGATGGGGACAAAATCCCAGCATCCACAGTGTAAATGACACCTATGAGTCATATGAAATTTTTAGGAATTAGAAAGGTGGAAATTCAACTGTATGATCATTCTTTTATTCTTATCGTCATCGACAACATAATCCTTGAATATCTATGTTATATTACATGTCACGGCCTTTTTCCATGTTGCTGGTTCCAGAGAACCAGATTGCTCCGTGTAAGCACACATGGTTTCGGGATTATACCGCAAACATCAACAGTCCTCTGTTTCAGGTAATGAAAACCAAGTCAAAGTCAAGTCGAGTCTTATCTGTTTAAGTCAAGCAAGTCTCAAGTCTTCAAATTTGCGACTCAGGTCTGACTTCAGTCTAGTCATGCGACTCGAGTCACACATGATTTGACACATAAAGAATATTTTATCGTTTTTAAACAGCCAGCTACTTGAAATAGACCCGCGAGGAACTGCAACGTGCATGTAGTTGTCGGCAGCACGGCATACGCGCAAAACTCTGCACAAGACCGGCAATCAGAGAGAGAGATACAGAGAGACAGAGAGAGAGAGAGAAAAGGGTCTTCAAAAAGCCTCAGTTTAGCTTAGAAATTTACAGTGCAAGTTGAATGAATAGAGACTGCAACTCTGCAGCTTCTCAAGATAACCCGCCCCCCCAGCTCGCAATCGCCGTGCACAAAAACACACATGATTTGACTATCAGTCGACTATAGGCAGACTTGAGGATTCTGATTCGACTATGTAAATCCTTAGTCGGGAACAGCCCTAAATGGTTCATTATGTAAGGTCTTCATACACCACGTTTTTGCTCATATGTGACTCAGATCTGATCTTTTTATGACAGTGTGAACAGGCCAAGTCACATGGAATCTGATCTTTTCCAGTTCGGATTTGGGCCACGGTGAACGAAAAACCTCCACAAAAGCAATAATTAAACATGTGGCTCTCTTTCTACTCTACCTCGCTATCATCTGCTCCCAAATTCACTTTCTGACACCTGAAATCCACCGGACCGCGACCTTTCTTCTGAGTAATGGGCATGATACTTGTCCGTGCGTACATAGTGGAGAGAGACAAAGCGAGAGACAGTGAGAGAGATTGTGTTTCAGTTTCACCATGAAGCCTATAAACTCCACCTCATTGCCTACAAAGATGCCCTCATTGCTGCCAAATCTGCCTAACTCTCCTCCATCTTCACCAACCCCTGTCATAACCCCAGAACCCTCTTCTCCACAATGACCAACCTCATCAAGCCTCGGACCAACACCATCCCTACCTACCTCTACTCCGGATCTCTGCAACTCATTCCTTCACTTTTTCGCTGATAAAATCAACACTATTTATCAATCTCTATCCCCTGCATCTGACCTCCCAGTATCTACTCCAGCACCTACCATGGACCCTCTTCCCCCTATCCCGCCTGACCTCTCTCCTCCTCCTCCACACTGCCTCCTCTCCCAGTTTGACCTGGTCACCACTCCTGAAATCTCTAAACTCATCAGCTCTTCCAAACCCACTACCTGCTCACTTAACTCCCTCCCTACTCCACTCTGGAAGTCATGCCTCCCTGTCCTTTCCCCCTACTTCACTAACCTCTTCAACTCCTCACTGTCCCTTGGAACTGTCCCCTCTGCTTTCAATACCGCAATTGTCACCCAGTCCTTAAAAAACCTGGTCTGGATCCCTCTTCCCTTAATAACTACCGCCCAATATCCAACCTCCCCTTTCTGTCTAAAACCCTTGAACGTATAGTCGCCTCACAATTACAAACTCATCTTCATGCCAATAACCAATTTGAACCTTTCCAATCTGTTCTTTTCGCTCCCCCCCCACAACACAGAAACTGCTCTCCTCAAAGTCTTCAACGACCTCTTCACTTCCGCTGACACCGGTTCCCTTAACATCCTTATTCTTCTTGACCTGAGTGCAGCATTTGATACCGTGAGCAATAACATCCTGCTCAACAGACTCAAAGACCTTGGTATCGAAGGTACTGCACTCACCTGGCTCTATTCCTACCTTTCCAACAGATCCCACTACATCTCTCTTCAAGACCATACCTCTGCTACAGTCACAGTCACCCACGCGTTCCCTAAGGCTCCATACTCGGCCCCCTTCTCTTCGTCATTAACATCCTCCCCCTTGGTCAGATACTCCGCCACTTCAGCCTGAACTTCCACTGTTATGCCGATGACACCCAGATCTACCTCAGTACTAAATCCCCCCACAATCCCCCCTCTCCCACATCAACTGCTGTCTGTCAGCTATTAAAACCTGGATGCAACACAGCTTCCTCAAACTAAACAGCAATAAAACAGAATTCCTCCTCATAGGCTCCCAATCCACTCTCAGCAAAGCCAATAACCCCACTCTCACCATCAACGGCACCATTGTCTCCCCATCTCCCCAGGCCCTCAACCTCAGTGTGATTTTTGATTCAACCCTCTCCCTTGAGCCCCGCATCCATCATGTCATTAAAACCTCCTTCTTTCACCTTCGCAACATTGCCAAAATCAGACTCTCATTCAAACCTTCTGCTGCTGAAAGACTCATTCACACCTTCATCTCCTTACAGCTGGACTACTGCAACTCACAACTCCTTGGTATCAGCTCAACCTACATAAAAAGACTCCAACTGGTCCAGAACTCAGCCGCACAACTCATCACCTGCTCCAAATCCTGGCATCACATCACTCCAGTCCTAAAACAACTACACTGGCTTCCCATTTCTCACCGGATCACATATAAAATCCTGGTCCTTACCTACAAAGCCATTCACCACCTGGCCCCTTCATACCTCACTGTCCTCCTCTCCCCCTACCAACCCTCACGGTCCCTCAGATCCACCTCAGCCGGTCTCCTCTGCATCCCGATGTCCAAGCTCCGCAGTTTTGGGGAAAGAGCCTTTTCCAGGGCAGCTCCCAGGCTCTGGAACTCCCTCCCCCATGAGATCCGCACCTCTGAGTGCCTCACCATTTTCCAGTCCCGCCTTAAGACCCATCTCTTCACCTCTGCCTATCCGTAGCTGTTTGTTGTCATGCTTCTTTATCTGCTCTGTAAAGCGACTTTGAGTTTGAGAAAAGCGCTATACAAATTCAATTTATTATTATTATAGGTCTAGACTGCAGGGAGACCTCCCATGATGCACTGAGCTCCTCTCTCCTCCTCTCCCTCTTCATCTGTATTCATTCTTATCCCATTAACGCATGTTACTAACGCAACTTCTTCCCTCTACCGTAGTCTTGTGCTTTCTCGTCCCTCTCTTCTCTCCTTCTGTCTCTTTCTGCAGCTGTTTCTGGCTCCAGAGCTGTGGAGTCTGGATTTGTGGTTGCAGACCACATGTTGCCCCCATGTTCCTGCTCGACACCCGCTGCCATAATTATTATTATTATTGCTATTGTTATTATCAATAATATTGTTATTGTTATTAGTACTGTTATTCATTTTCATTGATGTCTGTGCCACTAACACCTTTACTGTTGTTTTGCTTTTCTGTGTGGATATTGCATCTCTCTTCTGTATAAAAAGTGCAATGAGATTACTCCTGTTATGAAATGCCACTATATAAATAAAATAAATATAATTTTTAATAGTTGTAATACTTCACATCTTAGTTTAGCATGTTAGCATACTAACAAGGGACCATGAATGTATGTAAAAAATTCCATGGCAATCCATCCAGCGGTTAAGATATTTAACCAACCAACAGTCATTGCCTTCCGTAGAGCTACACTGCTAGCATGGCCAAAAAAACCCAAAGAAGGTTAAAATCAAGGGCAACTGGACTTAGTTGAAGATACTAGAAGACGTTTCGTCCCTCATCAAAGAGACTTCTTCAGTTCTGACTGACTGGTAGGGAAACTAAGCTTCTTGTCGATACCGTTGGTTTGTTACTGGTTACTGAGGTCACTGAGGTTAAATAGCTTAGTGTCTTATGATTTATCAGTGTTAAATTCTCCCTTCCTCAAATGTTGATTTCCCAGTATGATGATGCCAGCACAGAAGCAAGGAGTAACATTTCTTCCACTTGTCATGTTGCATTGCTCTTATCTGTTTAATTTTAGAAGGCAGGGAGGCCGAGCCAGTCGGACAAGGCAAAAGAATTATCTTTTATTTTCTCCGTCACTTTCTTCCCTCTCTTTTCCCATTTTCCCCCCTCCACCATCATTTCAGTCCTAGCCAGCGGCGGCTGTATGTGGCTGATGGCATCCGGCGTGCAGGGCAGCACACACGAAAGGGGTCCTGTCACTCACTAGAGGCAACCATATGTGTGCCTGCATGAGCTCCGTGCCAGCAGCGGGCTGTCTCTGCCAGAAGACATTAGGGAAGCAGCAGGGTGTCATTAAGGCGGCACGATGATTGATTAACCATAAATCGTGAGCATAAGACCAACCAGTCCTTGCTTCTACCTCTCCCTTCACACAACAAACACACACACACAGACACACACACACACACACACACACACACACACACACACACACACACACAACTTTCCCACCTACACAGACAAAGTCACAAAGAGAGCAGTGGGCTGAGGTGGAGATGGAAACAGAGAGAGCCCCCTGCAGATGCGAGGGTGTAATTGCATTAGCTGCCCAGTAGGGAGAGGATGAGCTTGGGTTGCTCTGAAATGAACACAGTTAGGGGGCCACATCAAGCCATTAGTAGCACTTCAGCCCTCTGCTTCACTCCTGAGGCGGATTTCATATGCAGCTTTTCTGCGGTGGCTCCTGTGGGGAGTTAATGGCAGCTCCCGGTTGCTTATCCTGTTCTCTGGCTGGCTTTCTGTGGAGGTTGAGAGAGTGACTTTAAAAATGAGCTGTAAAGAGTTTTGGTTTTTACACTACATGTCTTTAACTCTATGGGAAGGACATTAGAAATCATGAAATTCAAGACCATTATCAGTCCTGTCCTTTTGGAACTTAACCAGGTACGGAACAAAAACAATGTCATAAATCACAGGTTTTGGTATCTGGTCTGAAAATTTAAATAAAATATATTACAGGGGAGCCAGAGGGTCTCATCTGAATTTAATAACATAAGCAACATAAGCAAACTTTACAGTATAGTATAGTTGTATAGTATAGTTTTCAACTTTGGTGATCCCCTGACTCTGACCTTATTCAAACTGACACAAACTGCATTTCCATCCACCTGTTTTTGTGGAAATGCTGGATATTCAAAAAGAAGACTGAGGTGGAAAAGTTGGTGAATCAATAAAATCACATTCTACATGGTTTTCTACCATTTGACTGGAGTTCTTTTAATTACGGGGTGTTTCCTCTTCTTCTGCAGTTGTTCAATGCCACCTCACTAGAGAATTGTCTCCATTCGCTGTTTATCTACATGAACCAACTCTTATTTGCATAACAGCTGTGGATTGAAACACTCATTCATTCACATTTTCATTTGCAGTCTGGAAATTCAGTTAAAATTTACGACAAAGCTGGCCTGGCTTTGGTAAGCTGGTGTTTCTATCGGTGACATACTTTTAATTAATGATACGGCAGAATAAACAGAATGTCATCTAACAGAATAAAGGGACAGGAAGAAATCTACACACGTAAAATTTTGTTTTAAATTAATTATTTTTTAAAAGTTTGGAAGTTATTCAACGTAATCCTTTGTAATCCTTTGATTTACAAAGAATGTGGTTATTTAATAAGTGTATGGATTACGCAGACTGAGTGACAGCTGTCTCATATGAATGAGTCAACTTGAGACAAATGCATGTTGAGTAGACCAGCGTCATCCATGCATTTACATATGAAAGGTGTATTAGTCTCGTTTCTTGTTGGTTTACATCCTGTTAACCACATGGTCAACATGTTAAGCACTATAAAACTCAGTCACAGTTATCCATCATCCTTGATCCTGTCAACAGATGACCAGGCTTTCATGTTCAACTTACTCACTAAATGATTTCAGAAATGCAACACAACGTCGCAGCCCCAAAACAGATGAAAAGACAGTATCCATAAAACTTATGGAAATCCCATAGAAGCATGTGTGTAAAATGACCAACCTCTAATGGTGTCTGCGTTACATTTCTTCCTCCACCTCTATCCCTCTGCTGCTGAGTTGCGGCACCACAGAGAGATGAATGAAATCAGCATAGAGGGAGTTACCAATGGGACCGCTCCAGCTAATGTTTTGTTTGGTATTAACATGCACAAATCATTTAAACTCCCACTGATTTGGATGAAAAAACATTTGGAATAGGGCTCATCAATCAAAGGGCACACACACAGGAGCTGTCAAAATCCTGGGGTGCGCTGTGTGTTCCTGTGTGTTACATTGCTCAAAGGAATTGATATTATAAAGCACAAACCTCTCTCTCCACTGCAAATTTAATGATCCATTTTATTCTCTTCTTTCATGTTTGAGACCAGAGGAGGGTCATGAGCACATGTGAAGCACCTGGACAACCCTGGGTCCCTTTTTTCTTCACTATATAACCACACCAACCCTTCATTCTCTCTTGCCTACCACACATGTCAACCATATCATAACGTGTTCTTCATTATTTTGCTGTAGGAAAAAATCATTTATTTTCATACATATACAATAAAAATATTTGATTTAGGCTCACTAGTTACAAAAAAGTGAATGGGTGAATGGATAGTAAGTAGTAGTAGCCCCCCCAAAACCACAGTATTTTCACACCCATAACCTGGACTATTCTGTGTGGCACCTATAGGTGGCCCCCTATATTGCCTACAGGAAGGGCCTCTGCCGTTCACATCTGTTCATTTCATTGGTGAATGTAGCCTTTTACTTAAGTAAAAATAGCCTACCAATACTAAATTGAAAAAATATTTAATTACAAGTAAAAATCCTACATTCAAAATCCTTCTTAAAGGTTCTATGTGTAACTTT